>NC_082649.1:90767671-91068921 GCF_028023285.1 Balaenoptera ricei
AAAATATCTGGGAATAAACCTACCCAAGGAGACAAAAGACCTGTATGCAGAAAATTATAAGACACTGATGAAAGAAATTAAAGATGATACAAATTCATGGAGAGATATACCATGTTCTTGGATTGGAAGAATCAACATTGTGAAAATGACTCTACTACCCAAACAATCTACAGATTCAATGCAATCCCTATCAAACTACCAATGGCATTTTTCACAGAACTAAAACAAAATATTTCACAATTTGTATGGAAACACAAAAGACCCCGAACAGCCTAAGCAAGAAAAACAGAGAAAGAAAAACAGAGCTGGAGGAATCAGGCTCCCTGACTTCAGACTATACTACAAAGCTACAGTAATCAAGAAAGTATGGTACTGGCACAAAAACAGAAGTATAGATCAATGGAACAGGATAGAAAGCCCAGAGATAAACCCACGCACATATGGTCACCTTATCTTTGATAAAGGAGGCAAGAATATGCAATGGAGAAAAGACAGCCTCTTCAATAGGTGGTGATGGGAAAACTGGACAGCTACATGTAAAAGGATGAAATTAGAACATTCCCTAACACCAAACACAAAAATAAACTCAAAATGGATTAAAGACCTAAATGTATGGCCAGACACTAACAAACTCTTAGAGGAAAACACTAAGAACACTTAGAACACTCTGTGACATAAATCACAGCATGATCCTTTTTGACCCACCTCCTAGAGAAATGAAAATGAAAACAAAAATAAACAAATGTGACCTATTGAAACTTAAAAGCTTTTGCACAGCAAAGGAAACCATAAATAAGACCAAAAGACAACCCTCAAAATGGGAGAAAATATTTGCAAACAAAGCAGCTGACAAAGGATTAATCTCCAAAATATACAAGCAGCTCATGCAGCTCAATATCAAAAAAAACAAACAACCCAATCCAAAAATGGGCAGAAGACCTAAATAGATATTTCTCCAAAGAAGATACACAGATTGCCAACAAACAAATGAAAGAATGCTCAACATCATTAATCATTAGAGAAATTCAAATCAAAACTACAATGAGGTATCACCTCACACTGGTCAGAATGGCCATCATCAAAAAATCTACAAACAATAAGTGCTGGAGAGAGTGTGGAGAAAAGGGAACCCTCCTGCACTGTTACTGGGAATGTAAATTGATAAAGCCACTATGGAGAACAGTGTGGAGGTTCCTTAAAAAACTAAAGATAGAACTATCATACGACCTAGCAATACCACTGCTGGGCATATACCCTGAGAAAACCATAATTCAAAAAGAGTCATGTACCACAATGTTCATTGCAGCACTATTTACAATAGCCAGGACATGGAAGAAACCTAAGTGTCCATCAACAGATGAATGGGTAAAGAAGATGTGGCACATATATACAATGGAATATTACTCGTCCATAAAAAGAAACAAAATTGAGTTAATTGTAGTAAAGTGGATGGACCTAGAGTCTGTCATACAGAGTGAAGTAAGCCAGAAAGAGAAAAACAAATACCGTATGCTAACACATATATATGGAATCTAAAAAAAAAAAAAAAGGTTCTGAAGAACCTAAGGGCAGGACATGAATAGAGACGCAGACATAGAGAATAGACTTGAGGACATGGGGAGGGGGAAGGGTAAGCTGGACGAAGTGAGAGAGTAGCATTGACATATATACACTACCTAATGTAAAATAGATAGCTAGTGGGAAGCAACTGCATAGCACAGGGAGATCAGCTCAGTGCTTTGTCACCACCTAGATGGGTGGGATAGGGAAGGTGGGAGGGAGACAGAAGAGGGAGGGGATATGGGGATAAATGTATACGTATAGCTGATTCACTCTGTTATACAGCAGAAACTAACATAACATTTTAAAGCATTTATACTCCAATAAAGATGTTTAAAAAAAAATGTCAGTAACTCAGACATGAACCTCTCTAAATCAACTCTCTCTTCATTTGCAGAAGGACAGTTTTGAAAGTTGATTTCTATGGATTTAACAATAAGTAAGGTCACTGCTCTCAGGATCACATGAGATGGACCAGGGACATGCTCACATTAATATATCTTAATGTTTTTCAAACAAATATCACTGTATATTTTTAATGTCACATAAATGAGAAAAAAATATCCTCTGATGTGAATTATATACATGAATGCAGAGAAAGTCAACAGAAATTTATAGAGATTGATAAATTGGAATAAAGTAATGAAAACTTTTAAAAAAGAACTTTATATGAAAATTATATGTTCTTAGAATGAAGAGAAAGAAACTCACATAAATCAAAAGTGAACTGGTTTGGCTGCAGATATTTCAATTGGAAGGACACATTTTAGTGGATAAAATTATGTTTGATCCTCATTTATACTCATCTTGCAGGTGAGACTACTTGGATATACAATATATTGAGATGAAAATATTCAACATATGTAGTTAAGATACATGGATTAGCCTCAAATTCAATTCCTTTCATCTAGATTTGTTGTGGGAGATAAATAAGTGATAACTATTCAAATGCTTGAATAATGAGAATTCAAGTCAACAGTTTCTTTTAATACTACTTATTCTCCAAAAGCCCAATCGGGTCATGAAATTTCAAAACAAACCAAAGAAAAAAACATTTATATGTTGCTTACATGACGGAAATCTATGGACCTTTTGAAGATGTCAGTAATGTGCTTCATCATGAGAAGCAGAATTCTTCCAATTGCACAATGTTTTTTATGGTTGGTATTTAAACATAAGCTTTTGGCTTAGGTTGACTCATGGGACAATCCCACCTCATCCTAATGGGTTTTATTTAAAGCAACACAGAGATTTTCTGGTTGAATCTTGCTGCTTTTTGTTGTTGTTGAATCTTGTTTTCATAGGTCTAAATCTCCCATTTTATCAGTTTCACAGTAGCTTCTATGTGCTGCTGAGAAATCATATATAAATTTTCATCTCTGTTTTTATTTTTCTCTTCTATTTAAGTGAAGGATTTGTGAACCTTATTAAAACAGGATTTATCCATTCACTTCTGCTTTATTCAACTACCTGTGCTAGTTTGTGATATGGAATTTGCTTAGTTGCTTTTATACTTTGGGTGCAAGTATCATATTTAAGATCATATAAAGATGTGGTAGGCCATTTGCTTGGTGTTCCATGGAATGAAATCTTTAAGAAACCAGAAATAAACACAATTATTATCAGTATAAGTTCTCTGCCAAGAAACAGAAAAAAAATTCTTGAATAAGAAACAAAATACTCTGAGCGGGTGATATCATGGTCTGTGATCCATATTTGTGCTGAATTAGATGTTGCTGATGGTCTAAATCAAACAATTTTTCAACAGATTTGATATCTAATTTTTTTAATCATAAAGATTTGTTTACATTGATTTCTCTATATTCTTCTACTCAGTCATCCCAATGGTAATGATCTATATTTGGGAATCAAAGTTAAAAGTCAAAACATAAGCCAAGAAAAAACACAGGAATAGGAAAATTTGCCTGTTACCTCATTAACCCATTATCTAACCATCCAAAGTTAAGGTTTAAATATTATTAAAATCAGATTAGTCTTCCCCTCTTCTTAAACCACCTTCTTATCACAATCTATACTTAAATTGTGTTAATTTATATGTTGACCTCTGTAGAGTTGGTTGCCTGTCTGTTATAAAATAGGTTTCATAAGGACAGATACTTTGTCCGTTGTGGTCTCTACTACACCATTGGCATTTAGCACAGTGCCTGGCACCCGGCAAATGTTTGTTACAGTTGAGTGCTCAAATGGCTTAGGATAATGGTGCCATAAACCAGGCACTATCTGTGTTTGCAGACCATAACCCAAAGTCTTAGGTTGGACAGGCATTTAAGCTCACCAGTCCAATTCCCAATGCAAGAATTCTACACATTGTGTAATTAAAATATTGTCATATGGATTTTGCTCCTTGGAGCAACAGAAATGAAGACACTACTGCAACTGCTTGAGACAACTATCATTGCTTCTGCTGTCTCCTATTTTTTTCTCTCTGACTAAAGCACCAACATTTCATTCTGCTCACTCTCTTTTGAGTTCTCTGGTGTGATCCTCTAGTGTTTCAATGCTTGATTGTGAGAGATAAGTGTCCTTGCTTTTAGATACACTATGTTGCTGGATTCAGTTAATACAGGTGACTGATTACCAAGTCCACTAGGTGATTAAGTTTGGCTGGAACCAGAAATGGAAAATCTTAAGAAAAACCTTTAGCAGGGTTCCACAGTGGAGAAACACCAACTTTGAATGGCTTTACAATGTTACAAGTGTAGATAATAGAAACTAAAAATGTTATTAAAAGGAGTATAGAAGTTTTCCATTTCTATCAAGACATCTAAATTTCTGATTTCTTTGGCTCTCTGATTAGGAAAAAAGTACATCTTTACATATTTATATATAAAAGATACAAATGACAGTTTGACTATAAAGTTTCCAGAGTTATTTATAATTTTAAAAAAGGACTTGACAATGCAAATGCCTCTCTTATTGGTTGACTTTAAGAATGAGGAAGAAGTGAATGATTAGAGAAGAATTCATTGTGAAAAGTCATCTACTTAAGATGACTCTGGAGGAGTAAACATAAGCTTCTTTAAAATAAGCATGATTATGAGACAACAAATAACAACAAACTAAAGTCTGAACACATTTACACTGAGAAAGAATTCTAGCCCCTGACATGCAGCTAGAACCTGGTGTTGCTGCAGGCTGATCTGATGCTCACAGTCATGCCTTGGAGTTCCCCTGTTGAACATAAACTGATTTAGAGAACATCAACATCAGACACGGCAACTCCATGAGCATGATGGATCAAGACAAAAATAAGACCAGTGTGTAATCACGCCTGAATACGGACTAAACATGAACATTGTCTAAACCATGAAACACCAAACACTTCATTCTCCCATATGGTATGCGTGACTGTTGCTTTAGAGCTGAAGGATTTAGTCTTCCCTTCTTCTAGATAAGATTTATTAATATATCCATTCATAGAATTACCCCACCTCCTGAGAATATCCAGTCCAGAGCAGAGCCCCACATCCTTAAACTCTCCCCCAGATCACTTAACAGGATCCCAAATTCTATAACAAGAATATAGTGTTTTCTAACACTCTCTTACTGAGTCATCCCACGGTTCCCATGGCAAGTGTTGTCTCTCACTGCTGTGGATAATAAACCTAACTTGTTCACCTACAGCTGTAACACTGGTGGGCTTTGGCTGGAGAACACTAGCAGCAGATAGGTGCCTTGGACAGTTTTGGTGAGCGACGGTGCTTGTGGTAACGGTACGAGTGAATAACCCTCTTACAATTTTAACTGACACCATCTTCCTAGCTAACACTGGGAGGTGTTTGAGCCATTTGCACTGCCCAGGTGCTCTACACTTAAAGCATATCTAACAGATGTAAAGACAGATTTCTACAATAGTTAAAGCAGATTGTGTGTTACCTCCAAGGATTACTAGTTGTGCAGTTCACTGTTAACGGAGAGTCCTTTAAATAACAAATTCTCCTAGTGCTTTTGAAGTGTGATCGATTATCAGAAACTTGATTTAAGAGAAACTTTTCATGAACACATTGAAAGCAGAATACAGCTGTAAGGGGAAATATTAGAACTTGTTGGTCTAGACAGTAATTCGATTTGCATTCATTTTTTAGTATCTAGATGCACTATTCTAAACTTAATTAAAGCCAACAGGGAAAAAAATCACTTGAAGAAAGGATGTTTCTTAAGGACCCATGTGAAATATGAAAACACTTCTTATTTTTTAGACAAACATTTTATCACCTGAGGTAGAGAGAAAAATGCACCTTTTCTATATTTCCCAGAGAATAAGTTGGCATAAAACATTTTTAGTAATTCCGTTTTTAAAGATAAACAATTCCTATTTTCTTTCCTATGTATCTTAATTCTTTTTCAATGTTATGTAACAATAAGACACTCTTCACAGCAGATACCTTGTATGAATGAAACTGGCTTTATTTAAAAAACACTATTAGATCTTGCTTTACAAGGATTTTATTGGAAATATGTATATATTTTTAATATTGCTAAAAATGCTTCATTGCTATAAAATGGTTTCCTTTCAAATTGTTGCCATTGTTTCTGACAGAAGCTCACCAGCCAGAAAGAGCCACATTTCTGCTCTTTTCTGCTATAGTATACCTGATGAAGAAGTGAATTCTCATGGAATCTATGCAAAACTTGGTCATTGGATTTCATTCATCGTATGAATGGCCAAATACAATGTTTTAAAATTTTAGTCGCAATTTCTACCTGCCTTTCTGTCACAAAAATAACCATACAGTTCATCTGAGTGAGCCTTTAAAATGTAAGAATAGAAATGGCAAGGTGAACCTCTTAAGTTTCATTTCTGTTTAAGGTCAATATTGTGTTCTGAGGAGGTGGCTGAAGGTAGTGGTGACTTGAAGAATACCTAGGATGGCAAAGATGCATGGAAGTAGCTGGTACGTGGTGCACAAATGCCTTGGGGGGAAGCAAAACTTGGTTCACGTATGCAATCGTTTGTGCCTTGAACTTTCTCTACCTTTATGTTCCCATTTTTTTCAGATAAATTTATTTATTTAAAAGTGATTTAAACTAATGATTTAAATAAAATAATTTAACCAGGGATTTAAACTAGTCATGCTAGAACATCTGGAGATTATCATTACCAGTTTATTTTTATTTCATCTTGAGAAAATGATACTTTTAATCTTAGTTTTGAAGAACATGGATTCTTTTTTTTTTTTTTTTTTTAATTTAATTTTGGCTGCGCTGGGTCTTCGTTGCTGCACACGGGCTTTCTCTAGTTGCGGCGAGCAGGGTCTACTCTTCACTGTGGTGTATGGGCTTCTCGTTGCAGTGGCTTCTCTTGTTGCGGAGCACAGGCTCTAGGCGTGCGGGCTTCAGTAGTTGTGGCACTCATGCTCAGTAGTTGTGCCTTGCAGGCTCTAGAGCGCAGGCTCAGCAGTTGTGGCACACAGGCTTAGTTGCTCCATGGCATGTGGGATCTTCCCGGACCAGGGCTCAAACCTGTGTCCCCTGCATTGGCAGGCGGATTCTTAACCACTGCACCACTAGGGAAGTCCTAGAACGTGGATTCTTAAACTTGCTGTTTGAAGATGGAGTCTTCAAATCAACTAATCCAATGGTTTACAACATCATTTTAGAGACAGAACCCATTCTTCTGTTAAAGCTCATTTGACATCCCAAAATGTAAAATACATAACATCAGAACTTATGCATTATTTATATGTATTGAAGTAGGAGAAAGAGACATAAAGCTCTTCCTGCTCCAATATCCTTTTTATTCCCTCTCTCCTTCCCCACCTGGGTAGTCACTGAGGCATTCTATGAAATTCTATGATCTTCAGGAACGTGGGTAGGAAACTTCAGAGGATAAAGGCCTTCATTGTATCAGGGAAGTGATTCAGTTCTTTCAAGAAGAATTGAGTTTTTTGAGAGGCAACAGCCATTGAATGATAAAGATTGAACCAGAATACAAACACCTTCATTCCAAGCCTGGTTGTTTTTGATAAATCTTATTACACATTAGTGTAATTCTTTAATCATTAGGTCATTTTTAGAAAAATAAGGTGCATGTCAGAAGGAACTGAAAAGTATTTCCATTTGAGTAGAAAAGAGAATTATGAGGATAATGATTTATACTCTTGTTCTTAAAATCTTCTATTATATTTCTTCTCGAAATTATAACTATAATTACTTTGAAATCAACATACAATCAGTTGCCTATATCATAGAATCTCTTTGTTGAGCAGACCTTGATCTGGGACCATAAGAACAAGTTAAGATCTCATAAAATAAAATTTTTGCTTCATGTCTCACTCTAACTACTACTAACATATTTAGTAAAGAAAATAATAAATTGGTGTCTTTGCACAGCTAGCTCCTTCTCATCCTTCAGGGACCAAGTTAAATTTCATTTCCTCAAAGAGGCCCTTCTGCAGGTTCTGCTTGTCATTTTCTACAATGACACTTGTTTATTTCCTATAAATGAAATAATCCAGATTTATCCTTTTTGTATGTGCTTCCTTAGTATTTATCTTTCTGTACATCTGTAGTGTAAACTCCATCATACCAGAGTTCATGTCTTTTGTTCTTGGTCACTTTTGTATCGTTAGCAACTAGTATATTTCCTGTCACATGGCAGGTGCTCAATACATAATTATTGAACAATAAATGAATATATTATATAGATGGCTATCTCATGTAAATTGATCAAATATAACACTTTCTAAGATGCACATCACATATATTTATGTATACACATTCCCAAATTGATACTCAATTTTGAAAAGTTCGAGTTGTACATGTTCCTACACTTGTTACTGGCAATTTTTGGATGATATCTTGATGTGCATTTGTGGTGCTTATATTCACTTACAGAGTTCAGTGAACAAACTTCATGAGGAAATATTCAGCCATATGCTGCTTCAGAATTGCAGTAAGAGTGTGACTAATCTCTGCAGCTTTTTCTTTCAATAACTTTGAATTTCCAAATGGTTCAGTTACTTTCATTTTAGGTTTCATTTTTGGCTTTCTCTCCAATTGCCGCAAAATTACAAGGAAAGATTGGACATAAATGGAATGTTTTTTATCCCCTGGGTACTTATAACTTTGAAAATAATAATGTACAAAAATTACTGGATTATGTTTAATAAACAGCTCAGAGTGGTCTAATCAATCAATCAAGTAATCAATTTAGCATCTCTTTATTGAGACCCTATATGGGCAGCACTGTGATACAGACACATAAATATATAAACAAAGGTCCTTTCCTTTAGAGAATATAGTATCTATTAATGATAAATATCATCCTACAAACCAATTCATTAATTGCTTAAGCCAACTAGCACTAATTGTGTGTGTAACTGAGGTAACTAAAAAATGAATGATCACTGTGAGCTGGAATAATGATGAAAGGTTTAATGGAAGTTAGATTTAATCTTATATTTGAGGTATGGGTAGTATTTGGAGAGGTTCTGGCCTTTTGGCTTTTTCAGGACCTGGTAAGGGTGGGAGGGAGCAATGTACAAAAGTTCAAGCTTCAAAGGTTAACGGAGACAAAGAAGGTTGGTTGAATATGGTAGACCCAGCATTCTGAGAAGGAGAGAGAAATGAATTGGTGTTTTTAGGGTAAGAAAAGTTTATGGAAGACCTAAAATGTGAAACAGTCTCATGTAGTACGTAATAGGGAAGCATCTTTTATCCCTAAGTAATTCAGTGATGTGATGCAAAATGTATTTTTAGAAAAATTAATGTGGCAGTGATATGCAGAATTAATTTAAAATCAAAAATGGAGTTAGGGAGAGGAAAATAAAAATATATGCTTAACTCTTTTCTCAATACTTTCTAGTTTTTTAAAAACACTCTTTAGTCATCTAAGACATAATTTCTGACTAGAACAATATATGAATTACTCACAGCTTAAATATGACAAGGTGTGTACTAAACAAATCCCAAATTGCAGATATATAATTTAGAGACATTTTTGCTTATGAAGATATATCCATTTAAGTACTTCTTACCTACAGTTATATTGAAACAAAACACTCATAGACATCTCTGTGACAGCTCTATGTAGATGAAATGTTTTCATTAGGTTTATAATAATAAACTAAACTCAGAACAAATTCATAGAATGTGTTTAATGGTAGGAGATGAAATGAGAAGAAATTCATAACAATATCTCAGAAGCATTCAAACTGAACAGTAGATAGCAAGTGGGTGATTACCATTGATCTACTTCATATGCACGTACAACAGATACTATCTTTAAACACCTCCAAAATTATGTTTCTTGCTGAAATCCACAATCAATAGCTTTAAAAATACTGAAGATTTGATGCCAGGGACAGAAAGCTGCTGGCAGCATCTGAGGCCGTGTCAGAAGGAGAATGAGCATTTCCAAAGGTGACAAAAAACAGTTCAGTCAATTTGTTCTTGGATTTAATTCCAGGATTTAAATGTAATTTTTTTTTAAAAAAAGCTACATTAGATTTAGCAACATCAACAGCTAGGATGATTTTATTCCCAGGATTAACCAGTTACCTATCTATCCAGCTGAGCAAACCAGAAACCTAGGACTCATTCTGGATGTGTTTTTTATTTGCATAGCCCCCATCCATTCTCTTACCAAGTGCTGTTCGTTTTACATATACCACTGTAATCAGTCAGCTTCTCATCATCTCCACTGCCTCACCCTTGTCTGAAATAGTATCATCTCTTCTGTGATTATGTACCCTGCATTCATGCTGGCCCTTGTCTGGTCTATTCGCGACATAGCAGCCAGCATGATCTTTTCCATACCTCTCCCCATTCCCACATTTAAATCTTTCCATGACTTCTTATTCTCAGGAAACAATCCAAATCCTTAACAGTGGCTAAAGGCCAAGTGTGTTATTATCACTGCCTGTCTCTACAGACTCCCTGCTCACTACCCCCTCCCCAGGTCTTGTCCTAAGAGCCGTTCTCTTCCCCCACATGGGTTCTGTGCACATACAGTTTCTTATGTTTGGAAGGCCCTCTGCCTCCTCTTTTCCTGCTTGACTATTATCCGTTCCTTGAAAATTAGCTTCAACATACTTCCTGAGGGAAGACTTCTGTGAACTCCTAGTTTAGAACAAATGATATTATGTGTTATATGATGTCCTAGGATCATGTTTCTTTTATTCAAATCACTCAACTTGTCTATAATTATAAACCTGTCAGTGTGACTTTTCATTTTATTGATACATTTGTCTCCTGTACTATATTTTGTGTCCCATGAAAGCAGACATCATGGCTCCTTTCTCTTACCGTTTTATCCATAACACCGAGCAACATGTCTTGCACACAGTGGGTATTTGATCTGCTTTTACTCCCACATTTATGACTGGTACTTCTTAGATCCACTGACAAGTCCCTTAACCACGAGTCATTGTCTTCCAATCAATAAAATGGGTAATAGCACTAAGTCCCATTTCTGTCAAAATGTTTTCCTTTTGACAGTATGTGCTTAAGCTAAATAGATGCAGTTTGACTCAGGAATTTCCCAAGACCCTCTGACTCATGAATTCCACTGCTAGGTATAAACCCAAAAGAAGTACATACATATGTCCCCTAGTAAATATGTATAAGAATGTTCATTGCAGCATTATCATACTAGCTAAGTTCAGAAAACAGCCCAAATTTTCATCAAGTGAATAAATAAATCATGATGGATTCATGCAATGAATTATTACCCATGATGAAAATGAAGAAAACAAAAGTGGATGAATCTCATGAGCATAACAATAAGCAAGAGAAGCCAAAAACAAAAGAGTACATACTGTGTACTTCCAGTTACGTAAATTTGAAAAATATGCAAAACTAATAGGAGTTAGAATAGTGATTAAATTTAAGGGGCTACTGACCAGGAGGTGGTGTGGTAAGAGCTACTGAGGTGCTGGTAAAATTCTGTTTCTTGATCTGAATGGTAGTTACGTGGGGGTTTTTATTCTGCAGAAAAATTAATGAGTTTAAAACTCATCACTGTGTCCATTTTCTGTATGTTTGTTATACTTTACTAAAAAGTTTAATGTATAAAATCCATGATTATAGATAATTTCAAGTCCTAATATAATGGGTGAATATGAGAAAATAGGTTTTATCTAAGGTATGTCAGGGTATTTATGAAGTTGTTAAAGTAATTGTCTCAAGAAAAGACTATATGAGATGTACAGATTAAGATACTTGAAAAATAAACAAGTTATTGTTCTGGATCGAGTAAGCTATTTAAATTTTGAATCATTTCTATTTTGTTATACTATATTAACTAGAAAATGATAATTTATATTTTCAAGATATTAACTTATGCACATTCTCATGATTGTTAACTGAGACAAATATTTTTATTGTTCTGCACTTAGACACTGGCTAAACTCTGTAATAATGGCCAACATTAAGTGAGCACTTATTATATGCCAAACATTGGGCCAAATCCCTTATATACAATATATTATTTAATCTCCATGACAACCATGTACACTTGGCACTATCATTTTCTTCAACTTAAAGAATGAGGAGGGACTTCCCTGGTGGCGCAGTGGTTAAGGGGACAGTGCCAGTGCAGAGGACATGGGTTCGATCCCTGGTCCAGGAAGATCCCACATGCTGCGGAGCAACTAAGCCCATGTGCCACAACAACTGAGCCTACAATCTAGAGCCCCGCGAGCCACAAGTACTGAGCTTGTGCACTGCAACTACCAAAGCCCGCGTGCTCTGGGGTCCGCGTGCCGCAACTGCTGAGCCTGCGTGCTGCAATTACTGAAGCCTGCGTGCCTAGAGCCCGTGCTCTGCAACAAGAGAAGCCACCGCAATGCAAAGCCCACGCACCGCAACGAAGAGTAGCTTCCACTCACTGCAACTAGAGAAAACCTGCGGGCAGCAACGAAGACCCAACGCAGCCAAAAATAAATAAAATTAAAAAAAAAAATGAATGAGGTTGCTGAAGTTGAGAACTTAAATACCTTGAGGAAGGTGACAGAATGAATAAGTGATGGAGTACTGAACTGAACTGAAATTGAGGGTTCTAGTCCCAGTATCTTAACTGTTACTCTGGCTCTCAACAGATGCTGAATAAACTCATCAATATTTGTTTAATATAAGAATTAAACTGAACAATTTTTGCATAGTTATATTCATTAAAGACTTTCTTACACTGCCTAAGAGATAGGCCCTTGCAATCTAAGTGTTTACATGACTAGACCACTTATGAATTTTAGGGATTTAAACTAATGTAATTTTTAGTTCAGCCAGAATAGAATAACTAGAGCTGACAAGATCTTTGAGAATATGGGCAAAGCAAAGACACCTATGGGATGGGAGAAAATATTGCAAATGATGTGACCAAGAAGGGATTAATTTCCAAAGTATACAAACAGCTCATACAGTTTAATATCAGAAGAACAAACATTCCAATCAAAATGTGGGAAGAAGACTTAAATAGACATTTCTCCATAGAAGACATATAGATGGCCAACAGACACATGAAAAGATACTCAGTATCACTAATTATTAGAGAAATGCAAATCAAAACCACAATAAGGGATCACCTCACATGGGTTGGTGAAGCCACTATGGAGAACGGTATGGAAGTTCCTTAAAAAACTAAAAACAGAGTTACCGTATGATCCACAGATCTCACTCCTGGGCATAAATCCACAGAAAACTCTAAGTTGAAAAGATACATGCACCCCGGCGTTCACAGCAGCACTATTTACAATAGCCAAGACATGGAAGCAACCTAAATGTCCAATGACAGATGAATGGATAAAGAAGATGTGAGATATATATATATATATATATATATATATATATATGTGTGTGTGTGTGCAATGTGTATATATGTATGTATGTATATGGAATATTACTCAGCCAGAAAATAGAAAGAAATAATGCCATTTGCAGCAACACTGGTGGACCTAGAAATTATCGTACTAAATGAAGTAAGTCAGATACAGAAAGACAAATATTATATCACTTATATGTGGAACCCAAAAAATGATACAAATGAACTTATTTACCAACAGAAATAGACTCACAGACATAGAAAATAAACTTATGGTTACCAAAGGGGAAAGATGGAGGAAGGGTTAAATTTGGAATTTGGGATTAACAGACATACACTACTATATGTAAAATAGATAAGCAACAAGGTCCTTTTGTATAGCACAGGGAACTATATTCAATATCTTGTAATAACCTACAATGGAAAAGAACCTGTAAAAGAATATTATATATAACTGAATCACTTTGCCGTACACCTGAAACATTGTAAATCAACAATACTTCAATAAAAAAAAATTTTTTTTAAAGAATTTAAAAAAGAATACGGGCAAAGCTATAAAAGAATCCCAATGTTTCTCTAAAAATGAGAAATAATATTTATCTGACTCGTGCTACTACATTTTATGAACAGAATAAGAAAATAAATTACATATTTGAATAATGAGTAAATGTAATTTACCAAATTGCTAAATTTTAGTAGCCTGTTATAGAATTAATAGCCTATTTTTCAGAGCAAGTATTTTATGTCTGTAAATGTACTCATTATATAAATTTTGGTATACTCCCACCAAATAACTTTTATAATGATACATCTGAAATATATGAAATAGTTAGTACTCTTCAATAATTTTTGAAACTGAAGCAAACTATTTAAAATCTCCATGTAATCTACAAATGATTAGGAGCATAAAAAGACACAGAGAGAATAAAACTGGATGCATTTGCAAAACATTTGTTAGCTCTAACTTTATAATCAATCATATTTTTTATCCCAGAGAACATTCCAAAATGAACTAAAATTATTTGTTAAGTTTTTAACTGTAAGAAGTTATTTATAACTGCTTGTATAAAAAATAACTATAAAATATTTATTAGAAGTTGAAAACTGCCAACAGTGATAGTACAGTGATCCGTGTTGATATTAATGCAAAAATAATAGTAACTTTCTCCTGAAAGTTTCCTCCCATTAAATGGGGGAAAAAAATCACTTGAGCTAAAATAGTTACAGATAATGCCTTGCAGGCATTGAAGACAATAACAGTTAATGTGACTTTCAGAAATAAACCTTGGGAATTCCCTGGCGGTCCAGTGGTTAGGACTCCTCGCTTTCACTGCTGAGGGTGCGGGTTCAGTCCCTGGTTGGGGAACTGAGATCCCACAAGCCAAGCTGTGCAGTGCGGCCAAAAAAAAAAGAAACAAATCTCCTAATTCTGATTTTCTTTCAATTTGCTATTGATCCAGAAGTCCCCTTGGATTTAATGAACAACCAGTATTCATGCTAATAATCAACATATTTCCATCATTATCTCTAAGAAGTGAACTAGCCCTATCGTCCTATCATTGCTAACAGAATATATCATATATGTGTGTGTATGTATATATATATATGCACACATATATCATACATTCTACTGAAAAATTATTTCAATATTTCCTTGACTACACTGATAAATCCGGAAGCTAAAAACTTCAAACAAAATGGCATTATTTTTATTTCATTATATTACAAGCTTGGTTTCATATCAGGACTAATGTTATTCAGATTCTTACTGTGGCAAAACACTTCAGTGAAATTATCTTTACTTTCCTGAAACTCACTTCCCTGGGATTGATGATGTCTGCTGGATGGTAAATAAATTTCAATGACCATGACTTAAGTGCACAAAATAGATTCAAGGATTCACTGAAGGGAAATTGGGACAAAGTATTGCAATCCCTAAGGATGGGATGACTTATCATTCATCTGTCTCTTGGGATAGAGATGTAACAAAGAGACAGTGTGTCCTGCCTTCTCTTCTTCTTCTTGTAGGTGTTTTGTCTGGGAATAATCACTGTTATTTGATTCAGCATCTGCTGTCAACATTAGAACTTAAAAATCTTGTCACTGATTTCCTCATTCTGAGACCTAGAAGGAAGGAGCAAAACTCTTTCTCCTGTAATCCTTTAATAGAAGCTGAATGTAATAGCTACAGTGATGCAGAGATGAGGACAGTTAGGAGAGACTGCCTACAGAGACTCCCATTCTGGGTCTGGCCAGTTCCTTCCTTATTTATTGTGTGACGTCAGTGAGCTGGAGTTGATTTGAATAGGAGGGTCTTGGCCCTTATTATTCTTCCCGCTCAAATAACTCTAACTCCTTTTGACCAGCTCATATCTGCCTATCTCTAGCTGATGCCCTTTTGCTCTGCTCACATTTCCAGGATCCCTTTTAGAAGAGTGGCGCCCAAAGGCTCTCATTCACGTCCTTGTTCACGGTATTGTCATTAGGCATAGAAGCTGCTTCCCTTGGAGAGGCTTGGGAATGAAGCCCCCCAGCTGACCCAGAGCCAATGACTACTTGGACAGGAGATACAAAAGCTCAGCTATTTGCTTCCAGGCAAAAGAGATTTCCTATGCAATTTGCACTCCCTTGTGGAATCAGACTGTGGCTAGACATCACCTGAAACCACATCCTTACTTAGCTTCTTCCTTTCTCCGGAAAGCACTACTTTAATGAATTTCTAGAATGAGAATCCTCATCTCAGCCTTTCTTTTTTAGGGAATCTGACCTAAGATAATACGTAAATTGTATTTGTATGTTTAAAACCTAGTACAAATGGCATTTTGTCAGCAAATCTTTCACTAATCGCAGAGAAGGAAAAAACTGCTTTCTCTCTGGGAACGCTGTACATTCCTTAGAGCTTTTATTACTTCCTATCATTAATCAGAGCTATCAGTAATGTGGGTTTGCTCCTCACTAGAGGGGGTGCTCCTTGAGACTAGGAAATGGTAACAGCTGTGTCACGTTCACCTCTTCTACCTCTTTTTTTCATGCTGTAATAGGGAAGAACCTTTTGTATTCTATTACAAGTTAATCACTAAAGGGATGTTGCCTATAAGCTTAAATTATCCATAATGGCCCATATCTGGGAACCCTGCCTTCCAGGTAATGAGCATTAAGCTGAAATACCTTTGTTTAGCCCTCAGAGAACATCCTGACCAGACCCACCTGTGAATGACTGCAGGGAGGAAGAAATTAACACATCCCCCCTGGAGGCTGACCGGAACCAGGAGATGTTTGACTTTACTCCCTCCCCTTTTAGTATAAAAGAAGCCTGAATTCTGACTCGGGCAAGATGGTCCTTTGGGGGCACGAGCCCACCATCTTTTTAGTTTGGCCTGTTGTGTGGCGAACAGTATGAGCTTAGACTCAGCAACAGTGCATCTCAATCTCTTGGTCTCTCTCTTTGTCTCTCCTCCAGCCCCCACTGCCTTCCTTTTAGTTCCTCCAGCTCTTTTCTGATTCTAGACCTTTGTTCTTGCTATTCCTTGTGGCTGGCATGTTTTTCCCCTCTGCCTTTTTTACAAGCTGATTCCTACTTCAAGTCTCCCCTTAAAAGTCACCCTCTGGCAGATGCATCTTCCCTGACCACCCTGTCCTATAGCTCCTGCCACACTGTTTTCTGTTATACTCATCTGTTTATTTCCTTCAGGGCTTTTGTATTAGTTTCCCACAGCTGTCTTAAAAAAGTACCACTAACTGGTGGCTTAGTTACAGAAAACAACAGAAATTTGTACTCTCATAGTTCTGGAACGTAAAAGTCACAAATCAAGTGATGGCAGGGCCAGGCTCTCTTCGAACAGTCAGGGGAGGACCCTTCCTTGACTCTTCTTAGCTTCTGGAGGTTGTTGGCATTCCTTGACATTCCCTGGCAGGTGGGCACATCATTCCAATCTCTGTTCTGTCTTCGTATGACCTCATCTCTATGTGTCCATGTCTCTATCCAAATTTCCCTCTTTTTATAAAAGCAACAGTAGTGTTGGATTTGGGGCCCATCCTGATTCAGTATGATTTAATTAGGTGCAGCTTGATTAGAATGCGAACCCATTCAGGGGTTCTCAGCAAACATGAATTTTGGGGGGACACTATTCAATCCAGTACATCTTCTTAACATTTAACACAATCTCTGCTTTTGGAGATTAGTCTCCTGTTTGTTTCTTGTTTGTCTCTTGGCTGTGTCTATGTTCACAGGTGTATCACCTGCTCCTAGTTTGAGTACCAGACACATAGTAGGCACTCAATAAACACTGATTGAATGATTACAAGAAAGCATTTTTCAAGCACCAGTTGACTCCTCAATAAAAATTGTCATACTCACTAGTTATACATGCGATTAGTTGATAATTCAGTGCCTGCATTATAACAAATAACCTTCTGCAGGCATGAGTTTTGTCTACCTGCTTTTAGAGAAAGAACAGTTCAGTTTCAATCAGAAAACACTGAAATTTAAGTGATGACTCATCAGCTTACTGATAAATATCATTAAAAAATCTGCATCTTTTGCTTGGAACTCAATGTTTCTTTACTTGCATTAAATACACATATTTATATTTCTCTATAAACAATGGAATTTAACCAATAGAAGTAAAGGCAGCTCAAAACATCACAAAGGTCTGTATTCTGGATAAGTTATCAGACATGTGATTGTTAGTTGCCCATAATCTACATATTCAGTCTACTCTGAGTATGAACTTTTTTGGAGAATGTATCTTCTTTCAACACAGAGAATGATTTCATAAATAGACAAGGGCTGTAATTTGTAAAAACAATGAGATGTATTCAGAAGCTCAATGGGGCTGGTGCTAATGAGAGGAAAAAACAAACATAAACAAAAACCTTTGCATATAAATGATGTTTCAGATATTAATTTAAATTAACTTGATGGGATTCAATATATGGTACACTAGCCTCCAACTTATAGTTTTTTTAAACAATTCTAAGCCCAAAGGGTATATTCAAGTTAGCACCATCAAGGTCACTGGGTACATACAACATAGAATTAATTGAATAAAACACATGGATTCAATCCACGGAGCCCAGAGACCTATTGCAAGAGTGTTTGTTGGTACTTGCAAGTAATGGTAGAGCTGTTTAGCTATAGAACCGGGAGTGTAGCTGTGTGACCATTAACAAGTCATATAACCTGTTTATAACTCAGTTTCCTCTTTTATAAACTGGAAATAATCATAGTACTTCCCCATAGGGTTGTTGTGAGGATTTAACAGGTTACTACCTGTAAAATGCTCAAAGCAGTGCCTAGTAATCAGAGCTCCTATGAAGCTATTGTGATCATTATATGGTAATGATGATAAATAACATTAGAAGTTATTTTCAAGAGTGCAAACATTTTTTATCTTGAGGCAGGATAGCTTTCAAATGTCCATCTGGATAAGACCTTTCTTTTGCTTATAATTATTTTTCTTTTTTTCCATAACTAATTGACTGATTTTTTTCCATTTAGTGAGCATGACTTCAGATGTTTAGTTTCAGTTTTAGCCTTTGGTAAATAATGGTTCTAACTGAGTGGCAAGAGTGAAGAATAACTGTTTCCCTTCCTGGTGTACAACTATCAAGAATTTGGGGTTTCTGAGGTTTACCATGGGGCATCAATGGACTAGCAAATGACAGGATAAAACCTGGAAGACAAATGTGAAGTTCCAAATCGGTGAATGGATGTGCCAATGTAAGATAAATACGATTCGAGGTGAGTACATTTAGGAAGTTCTAAATTTGTAGCTTCCTAACCTTTGTGAAAAGCTTGTGTAGTGGGGGTTGGCAGCCAGATTTAGATTTAGTCTGCAATGTATCTTGACCATGATGGCATGGGATAGCTTCACTCTAACGTTTGCTGGTCAACAGTGTGTCCTCAATGGTATTATTCTGAGAACCCACAACTACTGAGCAAGGGGCTTGGGAGCAAGGGAGAAAACATCGTACAGTGTATTCAGTTCTGTTCTCTCCATCTGGAGCTAGCCTACAGGTTGATTATATTTTAATACTTTTTACATAATATTAGAATGGCACACATTGTCATCGTTTTGATGGGAAGTTTCACTGATCTGGCAGCTATCGTGTTTACTCCTTGTATTTTTCCCTTTTAGTTCTATTCTTTTCAGCTACAAAGATGAAGTGTTTAATACTAAATGTGGGGGAAAAATAATCATTTTTGATCTATTTCTTCCTCCCACCCATTGCTTTTCTTTCAAAAATATTTTTGTATTTTCTTTTGCTTCTATTTTCATGACAATATATTGTATCTAAGCTCTTCCTGCTGTCTTACATTGTTTGTCCTTAAATCATCTGAGATTTGCTCCCAAGAGCAAATTTATTTATTTTATGGCATTCGCTTCCAATAGCAATTTGTTACATTTATCCATTCCATTGTTAAACAGTTCTTATTAATGAGAGATTCTTAAACTTAATGTTTTGAAGGACTTAAGGATCCTCTCACAATTCAGACTATCTTAAATGTAAAAGTTAATTTATTTGACTTATCTAATGCAAAAACCTAGGAATAGATTTCCTGTCTTTAGGCATGGCTGGAACCAGGTGCTCTAAAGACTACCTGGTTTCTTTCTTATTTTTCAAATCTGCTAAATCATTATCAGAGTCATGTGGTCATTTAAAACAGGCTTCCATTCTCTCATGTGCAAATCTGTTGAAAAAGAGATTGCTTCATTCTCACCAGTTTGAACAAAGGCATTGGGCCTAGTTACATTGGTCTAGTGGGTGATATGCCTAGCAATAGGTATCATTTGAATTGCTGGACCTCACTCAAATATCCACTACAAAAGCTTCATCTTTCAGATTGTTATGACTTTTCTCATTGAAGATGTAGGCTTTACAGCAGTTATCCAATAATTCTAGATAGGCTTTCTTTAAGTCCACAACTAGATGGAAGCTGCATCAGCAAAGGCTTGATTATACTATACTATATGCATAGTATATTATATACTATAATATACTGTACTATAATATTTGATGAATAACACGTGCACATTATAGTATTCTGCTTTTTTGTTATGGTCTTATATGTTTGCATTTAATATGTCATAAATGTGTTTATAATATTAATGATAATTGTAAGCTATTTTTTAATTGGTAAAAATGGCCGACTACTTTGTTTCATCATGATGTATTCTATGGGAGTCTGAATAGTCTTTGGATTCAGACTTTTGAGAGTCAAATTTCAGAGTCAAACACATTTGTTTGAGAGTCAAACAAATTTCTGTTTGTTAAGCTCCCTAAATATCTGTCTGTCATCAGAAAAATGGACACAAAATTACTGGGATTAAATCACTAATTGAGATAGTGACTGAAAAGGATCAATGTGGTATGTATAATTTTCTGGCTTAGATTTTATTCCATGCTTCCAGTGACCATTCCTCTACTTCGAATATATGAATTCTTCATAGTTTCCACTTTATAACCAGGATAGATATCTAAGGTACAAATCTGAATCAGATCACAAAGTTTATAATTTTAGAAGAATGTTCGTGGTTGAGTAATGTGTACTTTTGCTGTTATTTGCGATCATCTGTCTTTGCAGTGTATTCTGTTTTGTTTTTTTATTTGATTTTGTTTTTAATTGAGGATTCTCCTTCTATGTTGAAACACGGTGGCTGGTAAAGTGATCACCAAACAGACCAGGTGCTGTTTTTTGATTCTCCAAATTCTAGAAGCTGAGATTAAACTTTTACCAGAGTGCCATAGTACTTGGTCAATAGGCCTCTTTATTTTTTACAAAAACGTCAGGGCTCTGAAATATTTCTTTCTCTAAGCACCTGTCAAAAGTCAATGAAGAAAAAGAGGATATAAAAACAGATGGTTGACTCATATTTATAATCTTAACGACTTTGATAGTTTGCTGAAAAGTATCTTGCTCTTGGTAAAGACTGACAAAAAAAGAGAACACCAAATGCTGGACATCTGGAGGCCAAATAAAAATAAAGACATATGCCCTTTGTGGGCTCTCTTGCCTTTTAAAGACACTGTTTTTTTCTTTGGAAAAGATATATAGTCCATGGGTCACTATTAAACATGTGCTATAACTTTTATTTTCTTATATTTGTGAAAAATGAAGTGAGGTCTGATAGCTTACAGGCAACCTAAACTATCTGGTGAGACGGAATGATAAATTTTGCTGGTAGAAGGGGAGTAAAACAATATTCAACCACCCCAATGATCTGCTTTGTCCTGTATAACTCATCCTCAGTCTTCCTCTCTTTGTTATGAAATAGAGGGTTTTCAGAGAAATAATACTTTGATTCATAGGTTTATTATGTGATCATAATAGAAGTTGTCAACAGTTACAAGCAAAGATATGAAAAACAGTAAGACCTAAAACTTAAAGAATACTTCATTGCTTTAAAAACTGTTTCAGATGCACAGTATAATTGATACAGTCTGCAAAATTTTAAGGGCTGTGGGGTATACATTTTCCCATATTATAGGTAAGAATGCAAAAACTAAGAAAAGGTAAGTGTTTTACCCAAGGCCAGCCAGATAGACAATGGCTAGTTGGGAGCAGAATTTGATGATTTTATTTCTTACCCAATGTTCTATTTCACAGAACTATCTCCCCAAACATGTAAAGTGATATTCACATAAATGAATCCAAAACCTAAAAAAGAAATCCTAAGAAACTGTTTTCAAATGTGTAACAATCATTAGCCAATGTGAATATTGGCAAGCCGCAATCCCTTTTTTGTTTAAACTTTTAGAGGGGGGTTTTCACCATATCCAACTAATAGAAATCAGATTGAAGTTCCTAAGACTATTTCATTTATGTTTCCAAAAGCATGGTGAGCTTCATACAAAACAATTTTCCATCTTTTAAGTCTTGCTAATCCACTTTAAGCTAGGGAAGAGTCACACATCATCTCAGCTGCTGTGATCACATACAAACCACCTCTGCTAATCTCTTCAAACGGGATTTTCCTCTGCACAGGCATACTGCACAGCATGGAAGTTAAAGGCAGTACCTTGCAAAGTTTCACAGGTTCATTTATAATTCAGTCCTTATCTGAAAACTATAGCATGGAAGATCTCTTCCAAATAATTCCAGCCCCTTTCACTGCTGCCTTTGGTTTTCTCCCTAGCTTTTTAATAACTGATGAAGTCAAGGATGCAGTCATTACAGCAAGGATTAACTGTGATCCACATCTTTTATTTGCAAATGGAAATAGAAAACTACCCTGATATTTGACACATCAAGTTTACAGGGTGTATCCAAGGGTTTTGGTCGTTGGGTTTTCTTAGCTTAGTAAATTACTTAAAAAAAAACACAGTAATTCTCTCTTGTGTCTCTGAATGCAATTTCCATTTTAGATCAGGCATTTGAAAATCTTAAGCATGATTTAGATAGCTTCCAGTTCATAATGAATAGTATTATAAATAAATTTGAACACTTAGGCAAAAATACAAGCACAATTTTTCTTTAAAAATTCAACAGAAATCTAAAACTGAAAGAAGTTAATAAATACTAGCTTGACACACTTTAAGACAAACAAAACTACACAACTGACATATTCCAGGAAAAAAAGTGAATAAGTATAATCAGCGAATTCAAGGATATGAAAGTAAAATCTTATTTTGCTATTACATTTGTAATGATATTCTGCAACTATGTGATTTAATTCCCCAAATTGTAGCTTGGGAGATATACTTTCATAGTCCTGTGTGTTACAACTTTGGAAAAGTTTATGGTTTAGAATCACCTTTATAATTCAATGTAGCACATCCCACAGCAGTCAGTTCAATTCTGATGGTAACTCAGCAAAGCATGCTATCATTAACAGGATGGTCACACATCCTTTTGTTGTTACTTGGCAAAATTTATGGGATTCTAATTTTAATTTAATTCAGCTGAGAACTGATACTTTAAATGCTGAAAAATGAGGCAGAAGGTCATTAAACATCCTTTCTAGAGGACCTAAAATCATAACATTGCAGTCTCTTATTTGTCTAGATAAAATCATTCAGAAAAAGTCTTAGCAAGATGGATACCTTTGGAAAAATTCACACAATCTTTAAGAACCTTGAGCTGGGAAATGTATTTTTCTTGGGTTAGTTTCTTTTTTGGAACATATATTTCCTATCCAAAGAACTACAGTTGGTTAAAGAACAGTGATTTTTTTTTCCAAAATTATTGATTGCAATATTTTAAAAAGAAGTTTTTTTCTTCCTATCTCTCTATCTCTTCTCTTTCTCTCTCTATATGTATGTATCCCTCTCCCTCTCTCTCTCTCTCTCTCTCTCTCTCTCTCTCTCTCTCTCTATCATTTAATATCCCTAAGAAAAGAAGTTAAGTGGAATCCCTATCTTGGAAAGAAAAAAAGGGGAGGATAAGTAATTATCTCATAATTTTATATTCTTAATCCATCTTCTTTGTGACCAGATTTTAGATATAAAGCTGAGGATATCAGAAATGCAGATTTTCTGAGACATTCAGTTAGTAAGTGACACAAAACACCAGGATTTGATTTCTTTAAACCTAGGGCTTCTTAGATTGTAGGAGGAAAAAAAAAAACAGAATTGCAATTCAAATCTTAATCACTCCCTTGCTTGTTTCTTTGTGGTCTGATCTGAGAATGTAAGAATGGACATGGTACCTTCTGAAGCCTTTTCTAGTCCTGTGATATTTTTCATTTGCAAATGTAATACAAGTCTAAAGAAGACAAACATGCCCAGCTTTTATTTTTTAACATCTTTATTGGAGTATAATTGCTTTACAATGATGTGTTAGTTTCTGCTGTATAACAAAGTGAATCAGTTATATGCATACATCTATCCCCATATCCCCTCCCTCTTGCATCTCCCTCCCACCCTCCTTATCCCACCCCTCTAGGTGGTCACAAAGCACCTGAGCTGATCTCCCTGTGTTATGCAGTTGCTTCCCACTAGCTATCTATTTTACATTTGGTAGTGTATATATGTCAGTGTTACTCTCTCACTTTGTCCCAACATGCCCTGCTTTTAACAGGTGCTTTGTGGTGAGTGCCACAGTGATTTTACTTCACTATCAATTCTCCTTGCTGTCCACACTGACCCTCCTCTTTCCAGGAGGCAAAAAAGTAATAAAATACATAATAACTTTTCTGCTCTTTACCATCCACTCCCTTTAAATTGTTACTTATATCAGCAAATAGTTCATTGGAAAGGGAGATTATTTTGTGGAAAAAATGTAGAACAGAATGATGTAAAAAACTCAGTTATTGCTACCTTGAGCTGAAAGAATGGCTAGTACCTTTGGTCAGTTACCTTTGCATGTTTGGATATAGTAAATATCACTAGCTTTTTTGTGAGGGGAAATATCTCTTAATAGAACAGCGGTGCATTGTGAGCATTTCATATAATATGTCTTTAGAAAACTAGGTCAGGTTAGTTCAGTTACATCACCGAGGAGAAAAGCCAAGTGACCACAGAAGAGTGTCATATGTTTTGCCTCAGTTCTTAGTTCAGTAGCTGATAATTCTCTGAGGATAGGCAACTAATCTCTTGATTTGGAGTGTAGCTCTTTGGCTGCATCCCCACACATCTGCATTCCAAACTTCAAGCGCCATTAGCATGTAGAATACTAGGTAGAGTCCTGATGAAGGTTTAGTTGGCACAGTGTGCATCCGGTTATGCACAAGTGCCTAAAATTAAAATAATAATTTCTAGTTGATTTCATGCTTCCATAGCTTAATGGTCTCCAATGCTACATGTCTTTGCACAGAAAAGATGAACTGAAAGGAAATGTCAGCTTTTGAATAAACCTGTATCCAAATTTACTCCAAAATGAAATTGAAAAGAAAACTGGAAATATGACTTTATGAAGGATTTACTACTCTCTCTTTTCTGGTAATTTGATACCATGGTATTCATAATGATCAGTGAAGTACTAAGCACAATTTTGTGCTCATCTCTACACCAATCTGACATCTCCTGTTTTTCCTTTAAGTGCAGTAGAATATAATTAGCCAAGAGCTTGGGGCTTGATTAAAATGTCATATTTTATAAATTTATGGTCATCTTCTGTGCCTTCCTGAAATTGAAAGACTCAGAATTCGACTCGACCTACGTGCCCGGTAAAGGTATTCCTTCGTTAAACAAAAGGGAAATGGACTCCCTGGTGATATTCAGGAGTTTCCATCAACTTCCCTATAATGTATATGTAAATGATTTATAAAAAGTAAGCCTTACATTATTAAGTGTATTTTGATTGCTAATTTTTTAAACCAAAAGCTATCGAATTTATCTCCCCAATTATTCAAAAGTAATGTTAATAGAACTAATAATAAAATTAGAGCCTGCTTTCTGATTGCTCTGAGCCTCCAAATATGAAAGCTAGAGATGGTATGATAGATGGAGTCTTTAGGCTCAATTTTTCATCCCTTCCCAAATCCTTGCTCTTTGCCATGAAACCGTGCAATTCTTCCGAAAACACGTGGAGTGTGCTTTCCACTTCTTGGCCTTTGTATATTGCATGAGACTTGCTTTAGCCAGTGGAATGTGGAAAAGTGACCATGGTCAGTTCTGAATCTAGGCCTTAAGAAGACTTGTCTATTTGCACTGGCTCTTCTGCAATCAAATGAAAAGATCTTTCACTGGGGAATGGTTGCTCCTTCACAGGGAGCAGACCTAAGTGAGGAGTCAAACTCAGCCGGACCTACAGCTTGTTGTGGGGTCACTCAGGCCGTCTCTCTCTAGCTGAGTTGGCCACCAACCAGCTGACCCAGAAACATGTGATAAATAATTGCTTATTGTCACCAACAAGATTCCATGGTTCTGGTTAAGCAACAACAGTTGATTGGTACAGAAATGGAGTAAAAGGATATTTGGAACTAACTAAATAGTGCTGCTCATGGAATTCTGGTATCTAGCAGAAACAAGTAAATTACTCATTTTCGGGGTAGATGTTTTAAAAATTTAGCACACGTTTTAAAAAGGGTGCTGGGAGCAGAAAGTCTCTGCATCGAATTTTATATCTATATCTATATAATATATATCTACATAATTTATTGTTTGCTATTACTAATTAGTATGTATTATATATAAATATATATGTTTACCTATTATATATATGTGTGTATATATATATTTAGAAGTAAGCACTCTTGAGATATTAGATATTTGCTTGATTGAACAATAGGACAGCTTATTAAAGTGAACTCAGACTAACTTCAGGATTTTCTTCACCTGTAACATACTATACCAGTCAAGGTTCTCATTTGAAGAAACAGAATCCATACATTCTTACTAGATTAAGCACCGAGGAATTCCTTAAGGGGCTTCAATAGCTGATAGAATGTTTGGGAAGACTGAAGAAACAAACTCTGTTCTGAGCTTCTAGGAATGATTCTCAAAACTCATTATAGTACTGGGCCACCAAAGTAGCTGTTGCCTGAGCCCTGACCAGGAAGGTGCTGCCCTCACTGCCAGCTCCAAAACCACTCACCCCAAGTGGTGAGTCACGCAAATAACACAGTTGCCTTTTTCTCCACCTAACTGTTGTAATCAGAGTGATTCGTGGAGCACAGAGATAGATGGAAGTCAGTATTTGTAGAACGACTACAGTGCCTACAATGTACCAGCCACTGGCTTAGGTCCTGTCCTCATGGACTTTACATTCTGGAATGGAATTAAATAAAATATAAAATATATAGTGTAATGGATGATGACAACTCCCCCGGCTGAGTGAGGGTACACAATTTAAACTCTTTGGTTAAAAAAACCCCCAAAAACTCACTTTAAAAGTAACAGCTGAGCAGAGTTTCAAAAGAGGGGAAGAAGTGAGTCATGCAGACATCTGGAGGAAGAGCATTCCAGGAAGAGGGAACAGCAAGTTCAAAAGCCCTGGGAGAAGGGGTGGGGGGGGCATATCTGAGCATTTAAGGAATGTCAAGGAGACTGGTGTGAAATGAAAAAGGAAGAAAGTAGAACACAAGGGCCAGAGAGAAGTGACAGAGGAGCAGACTGTGTGGGTTCTTTGCAGGGCATGGTAATGCCTTTGTGTTTTACCATAAGTGGGTTGGGAAGTTATCAGAGGGTTTGACCGGATGAGTGATTTGAACTGCCATTTTTCCCCCGCTTAGAAAAAATGGTAAAATCCAAATAATATAAAATAACCGTCTTAAAGTCCACAATTCAGTGGCATTTACTACATTCACAATGCTATAAAACTGCCGCCTCTATCTAGTTCCAAAATATTTTGTAACCCCAAAAGAAAACCCTTTCCCTATTCAGCAGTCATCCCCCATCCTTCCATGGCATGGAAAACACCAGTCTGCTTTCTGTCTCTATGGATTTACCTGTTCTAGAAATTTTATATCAGTAGAATCACACAATATATGACTTTTCGTGTATGGCTTCTTTCACTTAGCATAATGTTTTCAAGGTTCATCCACTTTGTAGTGTATATCAGTGCTTCATTTCTTTTATGGCTGAATAATATTCCACGATATGTGTAGTCTGCATCTTGTTTATCCAGTCATCAGTTGATCCATTCATCAGTTGTTTCCACCTTCATGTACAAGTATTTGTTTGAGTACCTTTTTTTCAGTTCTTTTGAGTATACACGTAGGAGTAGAATTGTTGGGTCACATGGTAACTCCATATTTAAATTTTTGAAGAACCACCACCCTTCATCTGCATCATTTTACATCCCCACCATTACTGTATCGGGGTTCTAATTTCTCCCATCCTCACCAACACTTGTTATTGTCTATCTTTTTATTATAGCCATCCTAGTGGGTGTGAAGTGGTATCATTTTGCTGCCGTTTTTCCAAAATAAAATCACTCTGGTTGTTATGTTGAGAACAGGCTGTATGAAGGCAAGGGTGAAAGCATAATAATTGGAAGAGTATATATACTTTTCAATAAAACCTACTCTGGTAGAATGGAAAACAAATTTGCATTGTCTGTTAAAAAGATCTCTGAATATATAGAATGAAAAATCATGACCGTATAGATTTCCATAAAGGGAAAATTATGTGTAGTGTTAAAAGAAAGAAAAGTAAATGTAGGAGATATGGGGATGTATGTATATGTATAGCTGATTCACTTTGTTATAAAGCAGAAGCTAACACAACATTGTAAAGCAATTATACTCCAATAAAGATGTTTTAAAAAAAAAAAAGAAAGAAAAGTAAATGTAATAACATCCTTACAAAATGACCCCAGAATGTTGTACCCTGCATGTTTGAAAGAGGTCACACAGTTCTAGAAGACAAAGCCTGTGACTGCGAGAGAGAATTTAGGCCTCTGTATTAGTCGTTTTCTCTTCAGTTGTAAGAAACAGAAAAGCCAAACAAAAACTGGATTAACTAATAATGGAATTAATTGTCTCATGCAACTGTTATCCTATGAGAGTAGGAGTGGTGTTACACTCAATTCAGGAAGAGGCTCAAGAGATGTCCCCACAGGAACCAGTTTCTTCATCTATCTTGTCTGCATCTAGTTCTTCTTGTGTTTACATATGATGTTAGCACTTGCAAAACTTATCTTTAACTCAGATTTAAATCCTTCAGGAAAGATGTGAGTTCCTTTCCCAGGTGTCCTAGCACATGTGCTATGGCACCTTGTTGATTCCAGTCTATCATGAGCCATCACAGGCTGCTCCTGTACCACATGCTCTCCCCATGGAGGCCCCACACCTGCTGTACAGATGGTAAGTGGAGGAGGGGTGGATTGCCAAGTGACTGTGAGCAGAAGGCAAAATGGATGCTAAGTTACCAAAATACAGCAAAGGCAGATAGATCTGGATATATTTCCTGACTCTACTAGTTATTTGTTCTCTAAGTTTGCACGTGTTAATATTTCTGAACCTCAGTGTCCATTTTTAATAATTGGAGATGGAATTCTCTGTCCATATGTTTACTGGGAAGTTGAAATGAGATAAAGTATGTAAAATCCTTTATATATCTTAGGAACTGGACAAATGTTATCTGCTTTTATAACAATGATTATAATAACCACAGTTAAATTGAATAGCACTTAATGTTTTACATTTCATCACTTATCCTTGTGCTGTGCCCATAATCTACACTGAGCAGGTACTGTTGAAGTGGAAATTGTCTGTCTTTGCTTCTTTTTATTTTTTCCACTTTTATTGAGAAATAATTGATATACATCACTATAAGATTAAGGTGTATGGCATGATGGCTTGATTTACATATATTGGTAAATGATTACCACAACAGGTTCAGTTAACATCCATCTTCTTATATAGATACAAAAAACATTCTGCTTGTGATGAGAAATCTTAGGATCTACTCTCTTAACAACTTTCCTAAATATCATACAGTAGTGTTAATTATAGTCATCATGTTGTACCTTATATCCCTAGTACTTATTTATCTGAAAACTGGAAGTTTGTACCTTTTGACCATCTTCCTCCAATTTCCCCTAACCCCATGCTGCATTTCTGATAATCAAAAATGTGATCTCTTTTTCTGAGTTTGGTGGGGGGTTTTTTGTTTTTAAGTATTTTAGATTCCACATATAAGTGAGATCATGCAGTATTTGCCTTTCTCTTTCTGACTTATTTAACTTATCATAATGCCTTTAAGGGCCATCCATCCATGTTGTTGAAAGTGGTATGGGTTCCTCATTTTTTATGGCTGAATTATATATATATATGTATACACACACACACACATACTTACACACACACCACAAGGTCTTTATCCAGTCATTCATTGATGGACAAAACTTAGTTTATTTCCATGCCTTGGCTATTGTAAATAATGCTGCTATAGACATGGGGGTGCAGATACCTTTTCAAGTTAGTATTTTTGTTTCCTTTGGATATATATTCCTGGAAGTGGAATTACTTTATGGTAGTTCTAGTTTGAATTTTTTGAGGAACCTGCATACTGTTTTCCATAGTGGCTGTACCAATTTATAATCTCCCATCTTTGCCTATTTTAACTAACACTGACAATGAATTTATTATATATATTCACTGAATGGAGTTCAAAATCCTCTCTCTACAAGTACCTTACAATAATTTCTTCTATTGTACTTGTTATTCTTATTCAAAAGACATGATCAGTTTATCAAATACAGATTTCATCCCATTCTTAAGTTTATTCCTTGACTTCAATGTTTATTTCTAGGCCACTAAAATAATTTTCATTTGTATCACTGTTTCATGGAGACCTTTTTCAGAGGGTATATCTTAGATTGGATTCCCTCAGAGCAGAATGTAAGACAAGGATTTGAATGCAACTGAACTCCTGGGAGATGATTTTAGGAAATGCTGAAAGAGTGGAGAAGTATGAAAGGGAAGGAAAGGCAGCCAATAAATGTTGCATTTCAAATCATCTACCACATGAGTAAAGGGAACTTGATGCTTCTGTGGAAATTCTGAGACAGGATGAAACACACAGCTCTGAGTTATCCCACCCAATGGGCAAGGATTTATCCACCAACACTCATGCGTATGTATACCAGATCTCATGAGTCACTGGTTGAGGATGCTCCCAGTGGGGGTCAATTTTCGGCCTATGGTGTATGTAGCAAAATGCACTCCAATGGAAAGAAAATATTCTCAGGGAAAGAAGAGTGGGAACTTACAGTCAGAAGAAAACAGGTTCTTCAAGGTGATAAGGGTCAAAATATGAGTAGGGCACAGATAGCAACTGCTGTTGATATATCTTAGAAAATAAAGTTAGAGAATTTAGTCATTTGTGGGACTTAGAAGGGAAACCTCTTGCAGTGGCTTACTAAGCACAGTGTGACCAGTGATGGGCTACAGGAGAGAGTGCTGAGCCTGTCACACTGAGATGTGGACCAAGACAAGGACAGAACAGTGATCAATTGCCACAGTGCAGGTAACTTCACACGGGACACTCAGAATCTCATTTACTCATTTTTTTCCAACAAACTGAACCAACATATTCAGAAGTTACTGTGTGTCGGGATTTTTCTGGATTTGGGCTATCCAATGCCAGTATCAACAGCCATGTGTGGCTGTTGATCACTTGAAATGTGGCCAGGGCCATATGTAGAAATTATAGTATTTTACAGATACATTATATTTTTACATGTAATAAATATATTTTACATTTATTTCACCTGTTGCCTTCTACTGTTTTAATGAAGCTTCCAGAAAACTTTAAATTATATATGTGGCTCTCATATTTCTCTTGGAGACTACTCTTCTACACATCTGCAAAGACTCTGTCCTCTTAGACTTTCAATTCTAGTGGAAGAAATGAGATAATCAACAATAAACCTAAGTGAATTATATGGTGTGGTAGAAGTTGGTGAGTAGTATGAGGCAAAATAAGAACTAAAGCAGCATAAGAGGAATCAGGTGTAGTGTAGTAGGCTGTTTTTGTCAATGTGAGTGTGAGGGCAGGTAGCTTTAAGAAATTTGAACATTTGAACAAAGAATCATGCAGGGAGAGGAAGAGTTGCACAGGAAGTACCAAAGACCTTAATGTGGAAGCTTGCCTGACTTGTTTGAAGAACAGCAAAGAGACCGAGGTGTGTGGAGCAGAGTGAGATTAAAGAGAGCAGTAAGGACTGAGGTCAATGATGCCAGGGGTGTAGGAGGTGGGACAGACTGTGCGTGTTTGAAGACCTAGACATTGATTCTGAATGAAATGGGGATCCAGTGGATGGTTTTTAGAGGAGGAATGGCCCAACTTACTTTCATTTTAAATGGATTGCTCTGGCTAGTATGCTGCAGCCAGTTTACAGAAGAGTCAAGTGTGGAAGCAGGAGACTCATGTGTAGGCTCTGAAGTAATCCAGTTGGGAGATGAAGATGGCTCAGTTCAAGGGGGTAGCAGGATAGACTCTGAGAAAGGGTCAGATCTCCCAACCATTCAGCTCACCAGAAAAATACTTTCAAACCTTCAAGCTTAGGACAAACTAGAGAGATCCTGAAGTTCTAGGGGGTATCCCTGCCAAAATAATGTGGAATTTATTTCTTGGTCTGCTTGTGTACAGATTTGAGCTCTGTTCCTTTTATCCCAACACAAGCTTTGAGTTATTTATATGTTACTTAAATAGGTTCAAGTGTTTCTCTGGGAAACAATTATCGTTAGGAGTCAGGAGCTTTGCATATTTGATTATCAGACATGCATTTCCTGTTTGGTGTCTTTCTATTTTCTATGAAACCTCAGATGGATGGTAATAATGTTTGTTCAGCAGCAGCTGGTCCCAGATTGTTTTTCTGTCTTGAACATATTTTATTTATTCATCTTCATTTTTTTAACCTCTTTTGGTAGCCTTTCCTTTTCTCTAGGCATTACATGTGAAATAAAAATGTGTAGCACTTAATGCGTTCACTTTCACGTTTCTCTCGCTGAATTAAGTACAACTGTATTTATATAAAAGGCCTTATGATACCTGCTGTGCATCATTGTGGATTTAAATAAGAACCTGAAAAACGAAGAAAAGGTCTTTCAACGTTGCATAATGTTAGGACAAATTTTCCAGTTTTTAAACTGTCTTTGTGGGGAGGTCTTTAATGTTGACTTAAGAGAATCAGTTGCTTTCAAAAGAATTAATCTAGTATTAGATTTGAAAGAATTTAGGGAAAGAATGAAAGAAGACCCCGTATCCATAAAGCCTACTATAGCATCAATACTCTTACCTTGTACTAAGTGAAATGAATTTTTTTAACTGGAGCATAGTGCTCTGTTTATGCTTATTTCAACCAGACTGCAAGCTTTATCTTATAATCACATTATCCAGGTCAGTTTTAGATAGCATTTAGGAGCCAAAAACCCTGGAAGTCATTTACTCTAATGCCTGTGTGATTTATGGATTATTTTTTCCTAACTAGACTTATCTAATCTTAGTGTGAATGACTCAATTGTTCAAATCCATTAGGAAATACCACCAAATAAACCAATAAATTAAGACAACTTGCTCCAGACTTCTGATAGCATGCCTTTTGAAGACAGGATTGAATAGGAGGTAAGGCTATATGGTCTTTGGTAGCAAATATCTAAATTCTGACCCCAACTCTCTAACGTATCAACTTTGGAACCTTGATGAAGATATTCAGTATTTCTTTTTTTTTTTTTTTTAATAAATTTATTTTATTTATTTATTTATTTTGGCTGCGTTGGGTCTTTGTTGCTGTGCGCTCAGGCTTTCTCTAGTTGCGGCGAGCGGGGGCTACTCTTCGCATTGCACAGGCTTCTCATTGTGGTGGCTTCTCTAGTTGAGGAGCACAGGCTCTAGATGTGTGGGCTTCAGTAGTTGTGGCTCGCGGGCTTCGTTGCTCCACGGCATGTGGGATCTTCCCGGACCAGGGCTCGAACCCGTGTCCCCTGCATTGGCAGGCGGATTCTTAACCACTGTGCCACCAGGGAAGTCCCGATATTCAGTATTTCTAAGCCTCCGTTTTCTCAATTATGGAGGTAGAAAGCCTTCCCTTGAGTGTTGCCATGAGCATAAAGGGAAATAGTGTTTGTGCATTAGCTTCCAATTGTTGCATAATAAATTACCACAAACTTGGTATCTTAACACAACACGCATTTTGTTACCCCACAGTTCTGTAGGTCAGAAGATCAGGCAGGCTCAGTAGGGTGATCTGCTTAGGGTTTCATGAGGCTGAAATTAAGGTGTCATGTCTTGGCTGGCCTGTGCTCTCATCTGGAGGGTCTGGGGAGAATCTGTTTCCAGGCTTATTCAAGTTGTTACAGGAATTTGGATCCATGTAGTTGTAGGACTAGGGTCCTCATTTCCTTACTGGCTGTGAGCCAGGAAACATTCTCAGCTTCTAAAGGACACCTTCATTCCCTGGCTTGTGCCCCGTTCATCTTGAAAGCCAGAAACAGCACACAGAACCCTTCTTGTGTTCAACATGTGTGTGACTTCCCTTCTAGTTCTACCTGTTAGAGCTCATGTGATGACACTGAGTTCACCTGGGCATCCAGGCTACCATGGCTATTTTAAGGTCAACTCACCAGTAGCCTTCATCACATCTGCCAACTATATTACGCATGTAACATATTCATGAAGGTAACACCAGAGGGCAAAGTCATGGGAGCTAAAATTCTGTCTGTCACAGTTTGCAAAGTACTTAGCATACCCTGCTTGAAACAGAATGATTGCTGGCTGTTGGCGTTTACAGCAGCAGTGAGAACAGCACATCCACCATGTGTGGGTTTATATATTCTAAATGAACATGCTACCCTGAAGTAAATTCCAAGGCACATTAGTTACTATGTTTGTATTCAAGGTGCCTTGTTATAATGTTGGATGATACCAGAGAATTTCAATGGCAGCTTTATTCACCTGAAACTGAGGAACTAAAATCAGAGAGGAGCTATTAACGCTTACACCTTTTCTGAAGTTTATAGGAGCTGGGAACTGAGCGGATTGATGATTAGACAGAATCCCGCTCACAGGGAAGGGAACCCGCGTTCCTGAAGGGAGCCCTTAGGTTAGAAATCACTAGATAAAACATGACAGGAGACCCTGGGATGGTGACAGCAATTTTAGCTATATACAGCAAAGAAAGATAAGGGATTTCTGCAAGAGCATAATGTCTCCCTCAAGAGAAAAGGACATTCCAAGGAGACTAGTCGAAGAGCAGTGAAAAGGAAGCTTACTGAGTGGAAGTGTCTTACCAGAGTGAAAAGACATAAGGCAAACAGCAGTGTGTACATGAAATATGGATAGATTAATTGGCTGTTTTTGATGTTTGCAATATTGAAACCACAACAGCACTTGGAAGAAAATTAAACAAACACACAAAAAAGTGAAGCTCGTAATATGGGAGCTACTGTTGATGCCCTGCCCTTATTTCTTCATCACTCCTTATTCACCTAAACCAAGATTTCTCAGCCTTGGTGCTGTTGACATTTTAAGCAATTTAAGTCTTTATTATGGAGCTGTCCTCTTCTATGTAGGGTGTTTCACAGAATTCCTAGCCTTACCCACCAGCCAGTAGTACTCTCCTTCTCCAAGTTATGACAACCAATAATGTCTGCAGACGTTGACAAATGACCCCTGGGGAACAAAACTGTTCCTGGTTGAGAACTCCTGCCCAGACCAGTGGCTCACACACTTGAGCGGCATCAGAGTCACTTGGAGGGCTTGGTAAAACACAGATTGCTGGGTCTCAGCTCCAGCGTTCCTGTTCAGCGTCTTGGGTGCTGCTTGAGAATTTGCATTCCTAATAAGTTCTCAGGTGATGCTGATGCTCACGGCCCAGAACCACACTTTGAGAATCAATGCTGTAGAAACCAAAAGCTTCCTGCTACAAACACCTGTCACTCTCCCTGGGGGCTTTCTCTGGCCACAGGGAATGCCCAGACCCTCCATAAGGCAGGCATTAAGTGCCAGAGAATCAATGACCTCAGGAGTAGCTGCAAGCAACTAGGGAGGGAAGTTGGTGAACAAATACCTCAGGCCCCTCACTTTTAGGGGGACAAAACTAAGGCATGTTCTTCACAGTCTCCCAGGGGTCCTGGTAGGATTAAGCTCCAGTGGCATATGGCAGTAATCTGTTCATTAACTAACATCTACTGGCTTCTTCCCTTCACTGGCTCACTTTCCTCCTCCTCTTCTGGTACTTTCTGGGACTACCTCCCAAATAAACTACATGACATCAAATACTTGCATTAGGGTTGTCTTCTAGAAGAACCTGAATTAAGGCAATATTATAACTATAATTTCTAGGCTTTATTTTTTAATGGCCATTACTTTTTCCCCTTTTAGCTCAGGGGTTCTCAACTGGGGGCAGATTTGCCCTTCTCTGCCAGAGGATGTCGGCAATATCTGGAGACACTGTTGGTTGTCACAAATGTGGATGGGAAATGCCACTGGCATCTAGTGGGTAGATGCCAGGGATGCTGCTGAACATCCTACGATGCACAGGACAGTCCCAAATATTAGCAGGGCCAAGGCTGAAAAACGAACTCTACTCTAAAGGATCTAAGGACGATGCATTCCCAGCACTATGCACTTATCATTTCTGGAATTACAGGCTTGAGGTTCAAGTTCAGGGACTGATAAGATTCTGAAATTGTAGCCATTCATCTGCCTCAGAAGTAGTAATCACATTTATTCTGTGGCATTTTTTCTTACCCTGTGAATTGGACTATTCCTAGATAAACTTCCAAAAGATCTCTGAACTCCTTAAAATATGTTTCCAAAAGTAAATGTTCAGTTTTCAATGGATAAAATTTTATGAAGGATGAAAATAAAGCAGTTAATGTGTTAATAGTTACTTTTGAAAGTCTTACCTTTCCTGTCTTTCTCTCATTTTCCTTTAAGGAAAAGTAACCAGCTGCTTCTTATGTGTGTTTAAAGTACATTCCAGGTCAATGTATTATGCAACTGTATATGTGCAGCAGAGTGTCCTATAAGATCTCCTATAAGGACAGTGATCACCAGGTTGTTTCTACAGAAATATCAAACTAAGTTCTGGCAGAAGAGTGCATCACCATTGCACAGCTGGAAGCTGGTATATTTGGATAACTGTCTGCAAGTTTTCTCATCTGTTCATATTGTTACCATTCAAAGATGTTTCTGGATATCTGACACATAGGGCTTTTTTTTGTTGTTGTTAGTGTAATCTTTTGAAATATTGAATGCTAATGAAAATGTTCAAACCAATCAATGCAAAAAATTTAACCCTGATAAAAGTGTAATAAAAGATAACTGAAGAAAGAAAAGAATTATTGCATAAATTCAAGTGCTTCTTTTTTAAATACAAAAGTTTGAGATAAGTAAGTTAACTTGTGAGTTACTGATTTTAAAAAAGAGAAAAAATAGCAGGACCAATATTATTATTTTCAACTGTTATCAGTGTTTTAGTAATCTAGACGACTTTAGATTTAACTGAGTTTTAATCCTATTTATCAGAAATCTGACATCAGTAATTCAAGGTTTAAAATTCAGTTTAGGGCTTCCCTGGTGGCGCAGTGGTTGAGAATCTGCCTGCCAATGCAGGGGACACGGGTTCGAGCTCTGGTCTGGGAGGATCCCACATGCCACGGAGCAACTGGGCCCGTGAGCCACAACTACTGAGCCTGCGCGTCTGGAGCTTGTGCTCCGCAACAAGAGAGGCCGTGACAGTGAGAGGCCCGCGCACCGCGATGAAGAGTGGCCCCCGCTCGCCACAACTAGAGAAAGTCCTTGCACAGAAACGAAGACCCAACACAGCCGAAAATAAAAAATTAAATAAAAATAAATTTAAAAAAAAATTCAGTTTAGTATTTCTTTTCTAACATCACACAGCCTTTCACACAACTGTTAAATAATCAGCTACAATTCCATTTGCAATAACTATTAGAAAAAAAACCTTCTTAATAACATTTGGTTGCGGATTGAAAGAGAAGATCATTCTATGTCACAGTACTTGATTCAGTCAACTTTTTGTTATAAAAATGTAGTCATAAGACAGCCACTATATTTAAAACCATAGATTATTTGTGCTCCCCAATATGGAAGATAGTGTTTTACATTATAGCTTTTCTAAAGACTATACAGTAAAGTAATATGAGTGCATGAGCAAGAGAGGAGTGGGGGAGGGGGGAAGAGAGAGAAATGATGGATGAGAGATGTGGTTTGAAGTGTCTGACTAGGCACAAAGATTTTAGGGAGTACATTTCTGCAAAATACCTTAAAAATACAAGTTTTACTCTGTGGAAGACGTTACTTTTTTCCTGCATATATATGAATCAAAATGAAGTGATTATGTATCCAATATCACTCAGGAATTATGAATAAGTAATATCAAATCAGGTCTTATTTAATAATCAAAGAGAATAAATGAAAACATTTTTTAAAACCTATATAATTTAGATGAATAGCTATTCCATATACACATTTTATTGTGATTTATTTTTCATTAATTAGAATAAAAAGATTTAATATCAAAAAATGAATTTCTGAAACTTTGACATAGAAGTGGAATAAAAAATTAGCATTCTCTATGACAGAAAACAAACAAAAACTTAAATATTCCAACTTGGACATGCCATTTCACTTTCTGTTTTTGTTTTATCCTGAAGAAGAAGGATACATGTCCCAGGCTCTTTGGGCATGCCTTTCTCCAAGTCCACCCAAAATCAGAAAGATGATGACCATGTTTATAGCTTTAGACAACAGTAATGCAAGGCAATTGCTCTGGGAGGGACCATATCTAACTTGAGGATGTACAGTTGATGAATGGAACACAGCATGGAAATTTTGAAACACACAATAACCATTAAAAAAAAATCCAAGTAAAAATGTATTTGGTATGATTCTTATGTCACTACATGAAGTCAGCTCATAGATTGGGGGCATAAATTAATACAATTTATCACCTCGTGAAGGCTGCTTTGGAAATCCACATAGCTCTGTCTATCTAGAATAGACTAATCTAAACAAATGTAAATATTTGCCCCCTTTGAAAAACCACAATCTTCAAGTGAAGGGTGGGAATTCTAGTCTTTGGCAGGGAAAATCTGTTAGATCATGGGTGAGCTTTGTCTCAAAATAATTATGCCTACAGCAAGTCAACCAACCATTCAGAGAAAGAATATTACCACCTGGAAAATTATATGCTAAAATTTAACATAAGGTTACCTTGTTAAACAAGCATGATCAGATTCTCTACTACTCGGGGCTTATGTCAGCCCTTGGTAAAACATATGCCGGGAGGTATGCCACTTCAGCAATCATGCACTGAGTAATATCTGCTGCCTACGAAAGTAATTACACATTTGTAAGCATTCAACATCTATTGGAAAACAGGGAGACACTGACTATATTTAAAGAAATGGTTTGAACACTGTGAAAAAGGAGGCAAGGTGTTGCTATTGTTTTGAGTATTACTATTCATTAGAAGCTGCCCTTAGTGGATCAGGCTTGTATATGAGGCAAAGGTCCAGCTAAACACTGCTTGACTGATCTTGTGACGACACATTCAATAAAGTGAAAATCCAGTATGGAGATGTGAACACAATGCTTGTCCACTCCTACCTAATCTGCAAATTAGATGTGGTTATGGTTGACTTCCTCGGGTGTAGAACTATATTTAATGTGGCAGAAGCCATTGTTGAAATGTGTCCAGATTAGTTGCTAAGAATTATTTCAAATTTCTTCCTTTGAGGGTTCAGTGAGAGAAAAGATGATGGATAAATAAGAGACTGGGTGGGGCTGGGGCAGGGCAGAAATTGAGGTGCTACAAAGTCAATGGAGATGAATGGAAAAACTGCAATATGTTCTGAGTTAGTCATTTTCTTCAGTCATTATAGGAGTCAATTAGGTCAGCCTCTTCAATCTCTAACAGTGTTGTTTCTATTTAAAGGGAATCCAGATGCATCCGAGTGAATGGGACTATCTAACAAGTTGGCTAAAATGGGATCTAATAGAACTATTTTTATACTGTAGGGGAGAAAAAGTAATTTTCCCTCTACCATTGTGAGATCCCTGTAACAAAAAGAGAAATTAACAAAAAACAAAAACAAAAACAGACAAAAATGTCATTAACCCCTGCAGCACACATCCCACAGGAGAAACCGAAACCGAGATTAACTCAAAATGGTGCTTAAAATTGCAGTTTATATAGCATCTTCAACAAAGAACAATAAATTTGTAAAGAAATGACAAGACAAAGGAAAGCAGTTTTAGGCTTCAAAGGGTAGCAACCTTTGGGCAAAAATATGGGAGGAAACTAATGGAGTAATGTTTGTCTGCAGATTCCTCCGGTGCTATCTCTGGGCTAGTAAGAATGTCTTCTTTTCTCCTGGTACAGGGAGGGTGCCTTTCCCAAATAATATATGGGAATATTATTTCCTGATTTTAGGAAGAAAAATGAGGGTCAGAGTGAACTTCCTGAACCTGCTGTTTCAAAAGTGCTTTTAATTCAAAATAATCACTGTTCCAAAGTAGCATATTTTGGGGTGACACATTCTGATTTCCTTCAGTACTTTACCTCATCTATATTAAAAAATAATACAAATAGCCATGGCTTTTTCAGATGTGAGAATTCAGAGAATTACGAAGCATTCTGGTGCTTTACCTTTATGTCTTACACTTTACTAGTTTTAGGCTGAAATAAAAGTAAATTTTTTGACACATTGAGCCAAATTTTTTTTTTTTAACATTTTAATTTATTTATTTGTTTATTTTTTGGCTGTGTTGGGTCTTCGTTTCCGTGCGAGGGCTTTCTCTAGTTGCGGCAAGCAGGGGCCACTCTTCATCGCGGTTCGCGGGCCTCTCACCATCGTGGCCTCTCCCGTTGCGGAGCACAGTCTCCAGACGCGCAGGCTCAGTATTTGTGGCTCATGGGCCCAGTTGCTCCATGGCATGTGGGATCTTCCCAGACCAGGGCTCGAACCCGTGTCCCCTGCATTAGCAGGCAGACTCTCAACCACCGCGCCACAAGGGAAGCCCTGAGCCAAATTTTTGATGCTGTCGTTCAGTGAGTGGAACAAGAGGACTGAGATAAAAATATAACACGTTCTTTTTAAATGTAAAGCATGAGACCCATTTTCAATGTGAAATATAAAACCAACCCTTTTGGCTAGCAGATATCACGCAGCTTCATTTTTATTTCAGTCCTTTGGCTACAAACAAACAAAAAGCCAAATAATTTTATTTCTTTTTTGATTCCCTGCTTGAAGGGAAAAAGGAGATGAGGGTATTAGAAGCAGTATTTGGATTGAGTTTTTTTGTTTGTTTTTTGTTTTTTCTTATGAAAAGACTGCAACATATTCTGGATAATAAAGTGAATAAGGTTGGAATACAAAATGGAAAGTATTTTTCAATCATACAGTTCTCTTTCAAAACCAAGACAAGCCTATGTGGGATACTGAGATCTCAGCCTGTGTAATCAGAAGCCATTAGAACTGAATGAAATTGATTTGAAGAGATGAGAATGTTGTTATTGCTTAGACCTAGGCTTGTGTTTTTTGCTCCTGCCTTATAACTACCCTTAATACTCTGTTTGCTCAGTTGTAAAACAAAGCATTTGAATCCGCGAGACAAAAATTAAAGAAGCAAAACAAAAAGCCACAAGAGCCAAACCTGCTACTGGTTGTAATGCAGATCAAGCAATTGTTTAGATAAATCCCAAATGATAAATAACATTTCACTGGACAGCTTTTCTTGGAAAAAGCCCTCATTGATTTATGTTTTAGTATGCTAATCCAGTTCTGAAAAATCCAGGGCATAAACCTTTTGTTTAACTGAAAGAAAGTTAACTGCTGTTTTAATTTTAAAGGAAACTGCAAAGGTTAGTGGTACGTTTTAGGAACATAACATGTGCGATTACAGCAGGCATGACTGGCCAGAGTGCGTTATATTGTACACGTAATTAGTCTAGACACATGGTGGAGCCATGCGTGAGGGCAATCTGGCTGATTTTGCTAGCACTTTCTTCAGTTCTTGCACACTCATTTTTAAAAAAGTATTTGCCTTTGATTTTTTATAGTAAAGCAGTTTTTGTAATAATATTGGGTAAATAAATAGGTATCTTCCAAAGCCATATGTTATCATAAGTAACCTAAGTCATTGTTGATTTATTTTCCTATAATAAGAAATTTAATAGTTGGGATTGTATGTAGTTGCTATAGTAACTACACAAGTCTATCTCTTGAAGGGGAAGCATACAATTAATTTGTCTTTTAAACTATTATATTTTATTATGAGAACATCCATGAAGTGCAGTAACAGAGATCTGTAGGCCTAATAATTTAATCTTTTTATTGTAACCCTCTAAATAATCCTTTCTGATTAAAAACGTTAATTAGTAGAACTATTTTGAACTTGAGGAAAAATAAGTGTATCTTCTGTTAAATAAAACTTCTAAAATATACAGAGTCCTCTGTATTATTTTACATTTTATGGAGTTCATTAATGTTCTCCCCAAACAAATTTTAAATTTATGAGTCTTTTATTACTTCACATAATGCTTTTATTTAAAGTAAAAATATCATTCAACTTAAGGTGGAAAATGTACCATTGCTTCAGAGTATATTAACATATTTTTATATCATGTATCATTTGGCTTAAATTTTCATGGGCACATGTCTCTGTTTCTGTGTACATATACAGGGTTCTCTCACAAATACCCCTTGCTGGAGTCTTCATAGTCTAATGGTAAGTAGTTCTCTAATGTTTTTGATAATCTGATATTAACCTCTACTTCTAAGCCAGGGTTGTAAACGTAAAAGGCTGTAGGAGCTAGCCTGGCAATAAAAGCAAGTGAAGAGGACCAGGCGGAAAACAGTAAGGAGGAGTGAGAATGGGAGGTCAGATACCCACGAGAAAGATGGCAGCTCCTTCTCAAACCCTGGTGAGTACTGATGTGTGGAATGTGTAACAGTGTTTACCCAGTTTTTAAAGAGAAGCCAGAATTCTGAGTGTTGCGAAATCTGTTTGCATATAAATCTAGGAAACAAAAGGCATTTAATTTTTGAAAAATGTCCCATGAAGAGTCAAAACCATCTGCAGTGTTAATCTGGATCATCAGCTGTCATTTTGCATACTCTATTTCCCTCCAGGGGCAACTACAGCCTTGGGAACACAAAACCCTGAGCTGGTGATATCTGTTGAGCCACTGGAAATTACCAGAATTTACATTCTTAGTTTATAGATGCAAAAATCATCATTGACTGCTTGAAATTCACATCATAAATCAGAAGCAGTCTTAAAAGAATGGATTCCCTCTTGCTATTATAAAGTGAAATATGATACCAGATCCGATCCTTAAAATTCTATGTTGAGATGAATGAAGGCCTCTGGGGTGGGGCAGAAATATTGAGGAACAATAAGATGGTTTGGGTTTGTGCTATTGGGGCAGACATTTGAACAATGCAAAGGGACTTTGAGGAGTGGAGCTGTGTAGAGTGACTGGGCAGAGAGTGATTGTGGGGGAGAAAGGACAGGAGGTGAGGATGTCACTGGAGGAGGAATATTGAGAGGGGAGTTCACTGAGGAAGATAAGGAATTTTGCTATTATTAGTTCAGGTTAACTTCATCCTAGTCTTCTAATATCACCTTCCATAAAATCCAGATTATACTTCAGTGCTTTCAGAGGTGGGTATAGGTTGGTAACTGTTTGCCTAATTAATCTTGTAGTTGCTTGATAGTACAACATCCTGAAATTAGCCTCATGGAAAAAACAGGTTACCTGAGAATGCCCAATTATGCCAGAGTTGCCTTGGGTTCTATATCATGCTATTTTATTAAATAAGACACTACTTAGAAAGGAATAGTTTTGAAATGGTAAGTAACAGAGATACAAGGCTAGAGACTTACTGTAGCAGCTGAGTATATGGGGAAGGAAGGAAGGAAAATTGAACAGAGAGGGTGGAAGGAGTCTCACCATATGGCAGAATTTTAAGAGTCACTGTACCAGCCCTGGATGGAGGTAACATCTGCCACTACATTTTTTTTTTGCTTCCATCTATTATGGTTTTCTTAAACCATGTTCCTTTCAGACTGATACTTTAGTTCATAATATATATCCCAACCTCCGAGGATGAAAGTTCATTCTACCCTCCCTTCATTCTAATACTGAGTAAATACAGTATATGCAGGACTCCAACAAGATAAAATGTGATTGGCAATGGAGTGGGGTGAATTAAGTCCTAGGATAGAGTTTCACTAAATTTGTTAAGGTCAAGAGTAAAGACTTTGGAGAGAGGGGGATCAAGATGGTGGAGTAAGAGGATGTGGAGCTCACCTCCCCCAACCAGCACATCAAAAATACATCTACATATGGAACAATTCTCATGGAAAACTAACTGGAAACTGGAAGAATTCCTGTACAACCAAGGCTGCAAGAAAGATTGCCACATAACTGGGTGGGACGGGAAAAAAAGCATCAGGTCTGGACCTGTGCCCCTGGGAGGGGTCTAAAAGGAAAAAGGAAGAACACATGAGCAGGGACTCCCCCTGGGGAGTGAGTGGGTTGAGCCACAGACTGGGCATCCCAATCCTGGGGTCCTACACAGAGGAGACAAGCCCCTTTGGATACTGGGAGAACCACTGGAACAGAAAGAGGGGCTGGAGAAGCCTAGACTCCACTTGCCAGGAGCATGCAGCTGCTGGCTTGCCAACAGACAGGATGGAGAGAGTTCTGCACTAGCAGCTGCTGCCTCTCCACACTGGGGCGAACTGGGCGAACACGCTGGCTCCACTCACTCCACATCAGGGCTTGGTGTGGGATCTAGGGCAGCCAGGTCCTAGGAAAAGACTTGATCTAGCAACACAGAGGCAACAAGGGGGGCCTGGGGTGTGCTCTGGGTGGGGAGGCAGCAGCCATTGCTGGCACATATGCAAACAGTGCCACAGAGGCAGCCCAGACCCCTAGTGGCAGCACAGTCGCTTGAGACCCCATGACCAACAGGCCACAACCCCCACACTCAGCCCAGCAAACACTCCAACCCTGCCCACTCCACGCCACAACCTTGCACTAAATCTGGGATGACCACAACAGGGGAAAGGACACAACATTGTTCTGCATCTGAGTGGAGCCACAGATGCCTACACAGACAGTACATCAGAACGCTGGGAGCAGGGAGCCTCACTTCCTTCAGCACTCCCCTGCAAAGGCCCCGGTGCGGGGAGAAGGAAAAACACACACTTAAAGGGAACAGAGCCTGCTCAAGCCCGACCCTCAGGGCTTCTGCTCCAGCAATTGGGGATCAGACCCTGCCTCTAACAGGGTGGAGATAGCCATGGAGCAGAGAGGAAGTCCTGCCTCACACCCTGAGCAGGCTTTATCTGCTCCAACACAGACCACACCCCTGTCAAGGTGACAGTGGCCAGCACACCCTGTGGAAAGGTGTGGCTGGCATCCACATCAGATCCAGCCCTTGGACCAAAGATATTGGGCACATGCAGTCTACCTTGGGATGCTCCCAATAAAACGTAAAAACACCTCTTCAAGACCAAAATAGATAACTGTTTCACCTAACTTCATAGAGACAGAGAAAGTTAAGTAAAATGAAAAGGCAGAGGAACTGCTCCCAATTGAAAGAACAAGAGATAAACCTGAAAAAAATAATGAAACAGAGATAACTAGTCTGCCAGACACTGAATTTTTTTAAAAAAGTGATAATAAGATGCTAACTGAATTAAGAAAGAACATTGATATAAACACAGATCATTTTAACAAGGAACTAGAAACTATGAAGATGGCCCAATCAAAAATAGATAATTCAATTTCTGGCATAAAAGGTGATCTAAAAGCAATGAGTAGCCAACTAAACAACACAGAACACATAAGTGATCTGGAGGATAGAATAATGGAAATCACTCGATCAGAATAGCAGGCAGAAAGAAAAATGAAAAAGGAAACAAACCTAAAGAAACATACGAGATCTGTGGGATAATAGAAAATGTGCCAACATATGTGTAACAGGGGTTCCAGAAGGAGAGAGAGAAGGGGGTCAAAATATGTATGAAGAAATTATGACTGAAAACTTCCCAAAACTAAACCTGTAAACAGATATCCAGGTACAAGAAGCAATCCTAAACCTATCCTAAAAGGAATGTTGAGGGTCTTCTCTAAATGAAAACGAAGGAAGAATCTATAGGAAAGGGAAAAATTCCAACCGGAAAGGCAAATATATAATGAGGATTGAAGATCACTTAAATAAGCTCATATGCATATTAAAAAACAAAACAAAACAAAAATAAAGTAAAAGGTAAAAGTAGCAGTAACTACAACAGTAAAGGGATAAGCATGAAGGTGTAAAATATGACATCAAAAACACAAAATGTGGGGTAGGGGAGTAAAAAATGGGGATCATTTAGAAGGTGTTTGAACTTAAATGAATACCAGTTTAAATCAAGTAGATATAATTATGGGCCAAAATATATGAACCCCACAGTAACTACAACACAAAAACCTACAATAGATGCACAAAAACCAAAAAGAAAGAAACTCCAGCATACTACAAAAGAAAATCATCAGACCACAAAGGGAAAAACAAAAAGAAGAAATGAACAAAGAAGAACTACAAAAACAACTGGAAAACAAGGAATAAAATGGCAGTAAGTACACATCTGTCAACAATTTTAAATGTCAGTGGATTAAATGCTCTGATCAAAAAACATAGGGTAGCTGTTTGGATAAAAAAGAAAAAAAAAAAGACCCTTCAATATGCTGCCTACAAGAGACTCACTTCAGGGTGAAAGACACACAGACTGTAAGTGAGGGGACAGAAAAAGGTATTTGGTGCAAACAGAAGCGACAAGGAAGCATAGGTAGCAATACTCATATCAGATAAAACAGTCTTTAAAACAAAACCTTTATAACAAAAGACAAAGAATGGCATCTTATAATGATAAAGGGATAAATACAAGGAGAGAGCTATGGAAATCAAAACAGCGTGGTATTGGGGAAAAAAAAAAACCAGACAAACATCATCAATGGAACAGAATAGAGAGCCCAGAAATAAACCCTTACACCTACAGGCAATTAATCTATGACAAAGTAGGCAAGAATATACAATGGAGAAGAAACAGTCTCTTCAACAAATGGTGCTGGGAAAAACTGACAGCCACATGTAGAGCAATGAAATTAGAACATTCCCTCAAACCAGATACAAAAATAAACTCAAAATGGTTTAATGACCTAAATGTCAGACATGAAACCATAAAACTCCTAGAAGACAACATAGGTGAAACACTCTGACATAAATTGTAACAATATTTTCTTGGATTAGTCTCCCAAGGCAAAATATATAAAAGCAAAAATAAACAAATGGTACCTAATTAACCTTAAAAGCTTTTGCACAGCAAAGGAAACAGTCAGCAAAGCAGAAAGACAACCTACAGGACGGGAGAAAATATTTGCAACTAATGTGATTGACAAGGGGTTAATATCCAAAATATACAAACAGCTCATGTAACTCAATACCAAAAAAAAACAATTCAATAGAAAAGACTTGAATAGACATTTTTTTTTCAAGGAAGACATACAGGTGGCTAACAAGCACATGAAAAGATGCTCAACATTGATAATTATTAGAGAAATGCTAATCAAAACCACAATGAAGTATCACCTCACAACTGTCAAAATAGCTGTTATCAAAAAGAACACAAATAACAAATGTTGGTGAGGATGTGGAGAAAAGGGAATACTCATACGCTGTTGGTGGGAATGTAAATTGGTGCAGTTACTATGGAAAACACTATGGAGGTTCCTTAAAAAGTAAAAATAGAACTACCATATGATCCAGCAATTACACTCCTGGGTATGTATCTGGAAAAAATGAAAACACTGATTCAAAAAGGTATATGCACTCCGATGTTCACAGCAGCACTATTTACAATTGCCTAGACATGGAAGCAACCCATGTGCCCATCAACAGATGATTGGATTAAGAAGATGTGGATGGGGAGTATTGGGAGTCCTAACCAGAGCAGTTAGGCAGGAAAAAGAAGTAAAATGCATCCAAATTGGAAAGGAAAAGTAAAACTGGCACTGTTTGTGGATGACAAGATTTTATATATAGAAAACCCTAAAGACTCTGCTAGGAAACTGTAAAAACTAATAAATCCATTCAGTAAAGCTTCAGGGTACAAAATCAATATACAAAAGTCTATTGCATGTTTATACCCTAACAACTAACTATCAGAAAGGGAAATTAAGGAAACAATCTCATTTACAATTGCATGAAAAAGAATGCAATAGCTAGGAATAAATCTAACCAAGAAGGTGAAAGACCTGTACAATGAAAACTAAGACAATGATGAAAGAAACTGAAGATGACACAAAGTAATGGAAAGACATTCCATGCTTATGGATTGCAAGAATTAATATTGTTAAGATGCTCATACTACACAAAACAATCTACAAACTCAATGCAATCCCTATCTAAAAAATGGCATTTTTACAGAACTAGAACAAATAATCCTAAAATTTGTTTGGAACCACAAAAGATCCCCAATAGCCAAAGCAACTTTGAGAAAGAAGAACAAAGCAGAAGGTATCATGCTCCCTGATTTCAAACTGTATTATAGAGCTATACTAATCAAAACAGTAGGGTATTGGCATAAAAACAGACACACAGATCAATGGAACTGAATAGAGAGCCCATAATTAAACCCACACATATATGGTCAATTAATTTACAACAAAGCATCCAAGAATATACAGTGTGGAAAATACAGTTTCTATAATAAATGGTGTTAAGAAAACTGGACAGATGCATGCAAAAAAGAGACTAGACCACTATCTTACACCATAAGCAACACTGAACTCAAAATGGATTAAAAACTTGAATGTAAGACCTGAAACCATAAGAGTTCTAGAGGAAAACCTAGGTGGTAGGCTCCAAAACATCAGTTTTGGTGTGGAATTTATGTATGTGACCTCAAAAGCAAAGGCAACAAAAGCCAAAATAAACAAGTGGGACTACATCAAACTAAAAAGCTCCATCAACAAAACAAAAGTGTAACCTACTGAATGGGAAAAAATATTTGCATACCATGTACCAAATAAGGGGTTACTACTCAAAATATTTAAACTCAACTCAAAAGCAAAAAAACCAAATAAGCTGATTATAAAATGGGCACAGGAACTAAATAGACATTTTTCCACAGAAGAAATACAGTTGGTCAATGGGCACATGAAACTATATTCAACATCAGTAATTTTCAGAGAAATGCAAATCAAAACCACAATGAGACATCACCTCCCAACTGCTAATATGACTGTTATCAAAAAGACAAGAAATAAGCATTGGAGATGATGTGGAGAAAAGGTGTGAATGTATACTGGCTCATCCATTATGGAAAACAGTATGGACAGGCCTCAAAAAATTAAAAATAGAATTACCATATGATGCATCTCTTCCGCTTCTGGGTATTCATTTGAAGAAAACAAAAACACTAATTCCAAAAGATATATGCACCTTTATGTTATTGCAGCATTATTTACAATAACCAGGATATGGAAACAACATATCTTGAGTGTCAATCGACGGATGAATGGATAAAGATGTGATATATACCCATCTACAATGAAATGCTACTCAGCAATAAAAAAAAAAAGAATGCAATCATGCCATTTGTGACAACATGGATGGTTCTTAAGGGCACTATGCTAAGTGAACTAAATCAGACAATTGCCATATAATTTCACTTATACGTGCATAAAAAACAAAACAAATGAACAAACAGAACAAAATTTATAGATACAGAGAACAGATTGGTGTTTATGAGAGGAGAAGTGGGTAAGGGGTGGGTAAATGGCTGAAGGGATCAATTGTATGGTGATGGATAATAATTAGACTTACTGTGCTGACTACTTTGTAGTGTACACAGAGATCAAATTATTATTTGTACACCTGAAACAATGTTAATCAAAAACATACATGTAATTCACTGCATTTAACATCCCAATTTTAAAAAATGCTGAAGAAGATAAGCTTGGATGAAAAAATTATAGACGAAATATTAGCCCAAAGTTAGGGATATAATGTATAAGATATATTTTTCTGGGAGGCAATTTTCTTTCATTTAAAAAAAATGTAACAAACTAAATTAAAATTTTTCTTCCAAGTAGATACACTTTATGTTTGTGTATATTTTAAATGAAATTATGATGATCTATTCAAGAATGTTGACAAAACTGCTTTGACAGCTGAAAGGAATAAGACAAGTTTAACTGAGAAAAGTCAGCCCCCACTCAGTGACACAGAAAGAGAAGAGAGTGCGGGGGTCACCTCGAGCTTAGCACCTTTCACCATGTGGAAACTTGAATTCCTTTTTATTTTAAACTCTCCTTTCAACTTTAGGATGAAACTTCCAAATAATTCCATTTACTTATCAATCATTTGTGGGCTTCTTTTTATCCATCTGTGTACTCACATGTTATTTTTATTTGAGTCTCTGTGCTAGATGTCATTCTCATATTAGGAGCTTTCCCATACTTGAGAGAGAATCCAGAGAACAAAGTGATGCCCTTGTTCTACCAGATGACCCATATTAATAGACATTCTAAAAGGAGAGCATAACAGAAATTGCTGGTTTAAATGAATGACACCCTGTCTTAAAACAGAAAGACTTTCAGCTATTTCTATATGAATTCAATAAACCTCAATTACTACACACTTGAAAAATTTCAAGTTGTTAATCCTATGGAACAAATATTTTCCGACTTTCTACCCCTTTAAAGTCTTCTACAATGAAAATTCTGATAGTTAGCTATTCGTCAGAAATCGGTGAAAAAGTGGCAGTGTTAGCATGATTGTTCTTTCTTTATAACACTATTTTGAAAGTTGTTCATTCATGCATTCATTCAACTAGCAGTGTTTGAGAACTCAATCTATGCTTGGCGTTGTACTAGACACTAGTTATGGATACACAGATTAGTAGGCTAGCGTGTATGTCCCCAAGTAACTCAAAATTTAGTTTGTTACAAAGAAATATTCATGGTGTTTCTTATATGATGCTTTAGGCTACAAGAAACAAAATCTCTGCAGTTCTGCACAGTAAAAGTTGGAAAATCCAGTAGCTCAAAGGTGAGAGCAACGCTTAAGTGTTGTTGTTTTTTTTCCCATCTTTCCTCTCAGCCATACTTAGTGAGCTGTCTTTACTCATAGGCTTTACATTCATAGCATCAATGTGGCTGCAGCACCTCCAAGCATAACATCCTCACAAAACAGCATCCACAATCCAGAAGGGAGAGGGAGAATCATAAGTCGTAACTATCTTACATTCTTTTTAAAAAGTAAATAAAAATTGCTCACACATCTCTCAGCAGACATCCCTCATTTTTCATTGATCAGAATTGTATCCTATGACCATTTCCAAACTCATCATTAACAAGGGTGACAGAAATACTAACTGGTTTTCAAGATTCAAAATTTCAACACTCAAAATTCACCTTATGAGTTTGCTGTGGGGTTGGGGAGGCACACGACTACCTGATTTTTGAACAAGTATTAACAAAAAAGAAGGGTAAGGAATGTGTTTGCATGGTCAGCCAGAAGTCTAGTACATGGAGATAATTGTAATCCAAGATGATTAGTGCTTTAGTAAATGTATGTACAAGATCCTCTGAAATTCTGCAGAATAATATGAGGATGCAAAACCTTAAAAAAATTTTCTTTGCTAAGTTGATTAGTACTGACGACAAGTGCAATAACAATTCACAGAAGGCTGAACAAATCTAAAATCCTAGCCAGTTTTTATCAAAACATCATTCCTTTGTTAACAAAAACCTCAATTCCAGTGGAGTGGAAAGAACATTAGAAAAAGAAAAAAGAAGAAACAGATTTTCTAACTCAGCTCTATTTCTGAGTCTGTATCAGTGGTTAATGTCACTTAACTCTCTCTAAAGTCTGGATAAAAATTCTTACTTCCTGAGTGGATTATGAAACTTAAATGAGATAAGTGTATAAAAGCAATTGGTGAACTGTAATTTGTGAACACAGATTTTCTTTGTACATATGATATTTATTAATGTGGATAGATCACATCTTTCCCTATGTCCATTTTTCCATCTTTCTCTGTGCCCAGCATATTCAGTCAATATCAAGGTGATGCCACACCTGTTTTTACAATATCCTCTTATTAGTTAATGCCATGTAATGAATTCACAAAGCTGCCCGCAGTCAATTCCATCATAATTTTCAGAAAATCAAAACTGTTAAGAGGGAATAAAATCAAAGTATCTTTTCAGCCAGAGAAAACTTCTGCATCTAAATGGTATATTAACAGCTCCGTGTTCCACAGACAGGAACGTGATTCTCTGCTGCCTTACAGTGCCTTTAAAGAAAATAAGAAAGCACTCTGTAGCTAATTAGATACTTGTCCTTGCCTTGCCCTGTGCAATTTTGAAGTTTGGGTAAATTTTTTTTAAAGCAGTTACTAACTTTAATGCTAAGACGATAAATACTGGTCAAAGAAACACTTAATGAAGAGCCCTCCAGGCCCTATGTTATGCTTTCAATTATCCAAATCCTTAGAATGCATTTTATTTACATTGCTCTTTTTTCTAAAGAGCCAGAGTTGTCTGTTGAGACAGATTCACTTCTTTGATGAATCTGATAGGTTTTATTAAAAAGACCAGGGATTTACACATGTGAACTGGATGTCTACAGTAATTGTGTAAAAACAACATCATAAATTCATCCACAACATATTAAGGTTCAAATCTCATTCTTTTCCTTTTTCAATTGAGGTATAACCAATATACAACATTCTACTAGTTTCAGGGACACAGGATATTACTTGGTATTTGTGTATCCAGTTGACCCTTGAACAATGTGGAGGTGGGAGCGCAGGCCCCTGTGCAGTCAACACAGCATTGTAGTCGGCCCTCTGTATTCTTAGTTCCACATCCTTGGATTCAGACAGCCATGGATTCTGTAGTAGCATAGCATTTATTTTAAAAATCTGAGTAGAAGCGGAACTGTGCAGTTCAAATCTGTGTTGTCCAAGGGTCCACTGTATTGCAAAATGATCACCACAAGTCTAGGTAACATCCATCAACATACATAGAGATTTTGTGTGTGTGATGAGAACTGTTAAGAGTTATTCTCTATTAGTATTCTCTTTAATACTAATACTTTATAATATTATTAACTATAGTTGTCATGCTGTATATTACAGCCCCATGACTTATTTATTTTATAACTGGAAGTGTATACCTTTTGACTTCCTTCACCCATTTCACCTAACCCCCATCTCCCACCTTTGGCAACTACCGATCTGTGCTCTGTATCTATGAGCTTATTTTTATTTTTTTAGACTCACACAAAAGTGAAATCATACAGTATTTGTCTTTCTCTGTCTGATTTATTTCAGTTAGTATAATGCCCTCAAGATCCATCCATGTTGTCTCAAATGGCAAGATTTCCTTTTTTTTTTTTTCTCCGGCCGTGCTGCGCGTCTTGCAGGATCTTAGTTACCCAACCAGGGATTGAACCCAGGCCCTGGCATTGAAAGCACCAAGTCCTAACCACTGGACCACCAGGGAATTCCCAAGATTTCCTTCTTCTTATGGCTGCATACTATTCCATTGTGTATATATACCACATCTTCTTTATACATTCATCTACCCGTGGACACTTAGGCTGTTTCCATATCTTTGCTATTGTAAATAATGCTGCAGTGCACATGGGGTTAAAGTTAGTGTTTTCAATTTCTGCGATAAAATACCCAAAAGTGAAATTGCTGGAGCATATGGTAGTTCTATCTTTAATTTTTTGAGGAAATTCCATACTGTTTTCCATAGTGGCTGCACCAACTTACAGTCCCACCAACAATGCACAAGGGTTTCATTCTCTCCACATCCTTGCCAACACTTCGTATTTTTTGACTTTTTAACCATTCTAACAGATGTGTGGCGATATCTCACTGCTATCTTGATTCGTTTTTCCCTGATGATTACTGATGTTGAACATCTTTTCCTGCACCTATTGGGCATCTGTATGTCTTCTTTGGAATAAATGGCTATTCAGATCCTCGATCTACTTTTTAATAGGGTTATTTGGTTTTTTTCCTATGGAGGTGTAGAGTTCTTTATATATTTTGGTTATTAACCCCTTATTGGATAAATGATTTACATATATTTTCTCATTCAGTAGGTTGCCTTTTCATTTTGATGATTTTTCTTTTTTTTTTGCTGTGCAAAAGCTTTTTAGTTTTATGTAGTTCCACTTGTTTATTTTTGCTTTTTCTGCCTTTGCTTTTGGTGTCAAATTCAGAAAATCACTGCCAAGGCTATGTCAAGGAGCTTATGACCTCTGTTTTATTCCAGGACTTCTACAATTTCAGTTTTACATTCAACTCTTTAATCCATTTTGAGTTAATTCAAGTCTCATTCTTATTTGAAAATGAATTTTTATAAATCTTAGACCCAATAGCTTTTTTGAGGTGCGTAAGAACTGGTAAGAAAAAGAGAGGAGCCTGAATTTATTGGCTCATGTTTTAAAAATATCATAGTATATTGGTTTCAGGCATGGTTGTATACAGACATTTAAATGACAGTATTAGAAATTTTTGTTTCATTCTCTGCACCCTCCTTTCCCTTGTGTTGCCTTCACTCATAGGCAGCCTACTTTCATGTGGTAATCCTCAGCACCTCCAGGCATACATCTTCCTAGCTTTAACACCAGAAAATCTTCTTTTCTTGACACTATCAACGAAGGTCCCTAGGTAGAGACTGGCAGTGAATGGCCAGGTCTGATTCACTCACCTCTAGAGCCTGCTGTGGCTTCAACCCCAAACTAATCACAGGAGTTGAAAGTGGAGGTTGAGGATTTCCTCAAAGTAATGTAGATTCTGTTATGAAGGAAGGTGCATAGATTCTGGGAAGTCCCTAAACAGATTTAGACCAGTGTGCCAGATACTACTTGTATGTCACTACCAATTACTTCACCACTTTTGTGGTGACCAGTTCCCTTACAAACTTGGACAAGGGGCAACCTAAGAGAACCTCAGCTCACACACTTATTTCATGTTCTTGAAATAAGCTCCTCAGCACTCAATCTGGAGATGCAAAGAACCTAACCCTCCTTAGGTTACTCTTGATCAGTGAGGGGCAGGAGTTAATAGATAATGCTTTTTAATCCCCCAGCATTCTGCATGACTGAGTATAAGTCACCCTCAGTTCTGGATTCTTATATTGGCCTTCCCTCCTGTTTCTGAATCATTCCTGTTATCTGAATCATTCTCCCCGCAAACTACCTTAGCACCTGCTTTGGAGAATCCCAGCCTATGAGTGGTACCAGAATTGGCCCTAGAAAGAAGAACTTTCCAATGGATTTGGGGACTGGATCACTCACTGGGCAGATGGCAAGTGTGGTTGTGAGAAGTGAGGGAGTTACTCCTGGCCTGTGCCAGTACACTGGTTACTAAGATACTCTTGCCTGGATTGGGAAGAGGTGAGAGAAGCAGCAGCAGCATTAAGTTCTGAAGTAGCTGTGACAATTAAATGATGTGAAGGCAACAATAATTGTATGAATTGTGTAAGAATTTTGGAAATCTTGAAAAAAATGATAGCCTAACATCATGATTCAATAAATATCTCCACCCAATGCTAGAAGAAAATGCCCACAAATGAAATATATGTCTTTGTTATTTTTCTTTTTATTTTGCTTGCTTGTATGTTTTTATTGTAAAATAAAGACACACACAGACACACAGACAGCATTCAAATGCATATATCAGGTATGAGAATATATAGTGAATGATTTTAGTGTAATAGAATATTAACAGCTCCCTAAAAGCCCCGATTACATATATAATACTGTGTGTTATCACCTTTTAAGCCACTCTCTCCCTTCTTAGTAACTACTACCCTGACTTCTGTGGAAATAATTTTATTTTTAGTTGTATCAATCATGATGCTTCCCTAAAGAATTAAATTAATTTTGTTCCTGAACTTTATAGAATATATATTTATATATTCTATATAAGTATACTTATATAGATACTTATATAAATTTATACAAGTATTTTTTCTTTTGAGCAACATGATGTTTCTTGAGATTTATCCAGTGCTCATTGATATTCTTCCAGCAGATCTGTTTGAGTCATTAATATCTGGCATGTTTCCCATCTGTTCAAAACCAATGTCCTATCAATTATTAACTATTTGCAATATAATTCCTGGACTTGATTTATCCATGAAGTTTTGTATAGCTGTTGCTCATTTATTTTCAGTGCTATATAGTTTTCTTTCATGAGTATGCATAATTTTACGTTCCCTCTATTGTCAGGGACATTTGGGTTATTCTTGTCTGGTATTATCATGCATAATATTGCTACTGACGTTCTTACCTGATCCTGGTACAAATGTACAGGTGTACTTCTAGAGTGTATACCTAGCACTGTGTCTTAGGATATATATATATAATCAACTTTAATGGTTAATGTTGTTTTTTAAAGTACAACTTATTTGTATAATGTAATATGTTGTACAAACAATATGAGTTCTCAGATGTTTCATGTGTTCACAAACACTTGCTGCTTTCAGACGCTTTAATTTTTTGCCCACTTGATGGTGTATACTGATAGCACATTGCAATTTCAATATTTATTTTCTAATTTGCTAAGGAGGTGAGCAGAGTTTAATTAGCTTATTGGCCATTTGGATTTCATCCTTATGAAATGCCTTTTCAATTTTTTGTCAATTCTTTTTCTACTAGGTTATCTGTCGTTTTCTTATTTATTTGGAGAGCTGGTTTTTACAGTTTAAGTGAGGCTTCTTTGTTTCCAAGTTACAATTATATTCTGTCATTCTGTGGCTTGTCACTTTACTCTTGACTTAGGTGCAATTTTTACCGAAAAACTTAATCTTAGAGCTGGCATCAATGACTATATGTTCCCACTAACAATGCAGATAAGTTATCCTCATTTTGAAAGAGTTGCACACCTAAGGGTCAGCTTACCTGCAGGGTGAATAATGAGTCCTTGGCTTAAAAGTCTTCATAAACCCTGAATGACAGGCTTAGTGAGGAAAATAGATTTAAATAATCCCTTGTCCATATTCCATGAGTTTAATTTTGCCTCCCACCTCTGGATAGGAATAAATATGCTATTGCTTATGGATTAAATGAATGGTTGTGCATGTGTCTATGGGCTTTGTTTTGCTTATTTACTTTAGGAGGACGATAATCTCCCGTGCCTAAAAATGAGTATGCTTCATTATTTGGCCTCATATATTCTGTTTCCTAAAGGGAAATAACTGGGTTCTCTGGAGCTGAAAATTGAAAACTGAGTAGCTCTTTAAAGAAGCAAATTGGTCTCAAACCTCACATGCTAGGTTTTTGGATGCATCACAAGATTTGCAAGGGGAAGTTTTGGCATCCATATGGGTATATTAGCACTCTTTTTCTCTTTCTGTAGCTACTCAAGCAAGTGACAAGTAGTTATGTCATGACCACGTGACATATAAATTACAAGTTCTCCTGCCCTTCTAAAACTTTAGTCAGCATCAACCTTTGCACAATACACTAAGGCGTAATAGCTGATAATTTATGAGTGTAATGTGAAGGAAGCAATTCTCTTTTGTGATTACGGTAGTAAATAAAAGATTCAAATCCTCATTGACCCAACATCAAATTCAACTTTACCTTTTTTTTTTTCTCCTCCTGTCATTTATGGAAGTAAGCAAGCAGAGTCCAAGAAAGGTGACAGATTAAAGAAATGCAGTGATTGCAAAGGACAAAGACTGTGGTGTTAAAAATGAAGGAAATTATTAGAAGAAAATAAATGGGAATACGTCTGAATTTTACATTTTTGATTTCTTTTTTGCTGTTGAAGGACAGAGCTTTGGAAATGAAGGTATGATAGGTGATATAACTGATAGAAGCAATGATGAGAGTCTAGAGGGAAGACTTGGATAGAACTGCTGTATAATTTCATGATTAAAATACTTGGAAGAATTCACTTCCTTGATAAATGAGATATACTGGTGTGGGCCAAGGGCTTTACCTGAGACTCTCTCAGTAAAATATCTGCCCTTCAGACTACAAGAGCAGCCAAAATTTGGCAGCAATTAATTATATTTTCCTTGGAATTTTAAAAATAGGTTTTTCTCCCCAATTATTCTTTTTAGGCTAGAACTCAAGTAGGAATGATAAAACCTTTGTGAATATGAAAAGGTGTGTAAATACTGAGCTTGCCCACTGGATCCATCCCAATTTGCATTAGCCTGAGGCCTGGGTTCAAGTTCAGATCAATTTAGAGATGAAGTGAGATGAATGTGAATCTACCCACAGATGACAGCATGATCTGACGTGGAAACCATGAGCACACATGCCTTGACAAGGGCACTAGGCTTAGGAGTTGACTGATGCATGACTTTGTTTAAAAGTCTTAGAATCCCATCTTAGTAGCACTATATTTTGCTTCTCTATGAGAATTAAAAATAAGTGGTAATTAGTAATTTTGTTACATGACATTCCTGCCAAGATGAACGTTTGGCTTACATCGGTTACTCTATAATAAAACAGTGCCTCGCATAAAGACTTGCTGGTTAAATATTTGTTTAAGCAGTCATTGCATGATAATAATTTGCATCTATCCAACATTATTTTATTTTCTCTTGAGCTTTAACATATACTCATAACAACACTGTGAGGTGTGGAAATTGAATCAGAGCTATGTAGTAATTTGCCCCATCAACATATGTACTAAATGGCAGAACTGTGACTAAAAGGCAGAATTATTTTCCTCTAAGCCAGTGTAATTTCTTTACTATGTTTCCCACAGAAGATGATTTTAGTAACAATAAAAGTAGCTAATGATTAGGCTACTATAGCCAAGTTAAAGATGAATTATAAAGTATCTGCCTAGTAAGTACTCAGTATATGGGAATTATCTTTCCATTTGGTGTTTTGCTAAGTCTCCATCTTAGATCTCTCTCCATATCTTTTTCCACTTTCAACCCCTCCACTTCCCAATTCTGCCTTCCATTCTGCCAGCCACACACACTCAGATATCAGTCAACTAACTGTTCCTCAAGGATCACGTAATAAGTTCTCTCCAAAGAGTGTTTTCATTTAACAGGCGCTTAAGAGAAACTTCAGGATACTCAGGTATCTGTGAGTTTGTCAGAGGGGCTTTCAAGTTCCACCCACATCAAAAATTTTATGGAGACAAACCGTAGAACAGTATTTTACTCTTTCCTGTCTATGAAACAGGTGAAAGGGAGGGTCCGATGGTTCCTTTCCCCTTTCTCTGAATTTAACGTGTGCGTTTGCAGCATGGTGCAAAGGAAAGTCCATGGGGGCCAAAACTCTGCCCTTTACTGAGCTCTGTGACCATGTGTACATATATTTCTTTGTCTAAGATAAGGCTGCAATAGTGCCTATTTTGCATACTTGGTGTGAAGGATAAGAAGGATCACTTGTTGAACGTGGCAGATGGGAGTACCATGTTTCTTTTGTCTTTGCAGTTGATGCTCTGGTTTGGTCAATCAGACAAACACACCTTTTGGACTACATCCAGTGGAATCACTATACATATGACAGAAAGAACAAGTGTTCCAAGGCCTCGGCATGTACAGCAGTAGCAAATCACATTTACTGAGCACATGTCATGAGCCAGGAATGGGTGGTGCTAAGTGTTTTACATGTATGATAATATTTAGTGTTCACAAAACCCTATCATGCCCATTTTACACAGGAGGAGGCAGGCCTAGAATATTAAATAATTTGCTATTTGTCAGTCAGCCAAGAATTGGGTCTTGAACTAAGGTTGTCTGACTCCAAATCCTAGAATTTGTGAATACTGGAATTATTAAAAACAAGGTTTCATTCTAGGACACACTGTGTAAAAGTTTAACATTTCTGAAAATTTTCTCATTTTGTGATAATGAAATGAAAGCTGATCTCTATTTCTCTCATGATTTTAGAAAAGATTTAAACGTTGCATTATTTGTTGCAAAATCTATATCATGTTACCTCTTCACAAACACGGATACATTGTCCCCAGCAGATGTTTGTATTTTCAGGTGAGTTTAATTGATTGACTTTCCCGTTGTAAATTAATTAATATTAGAGGAAGTTGTTGGGGGTTTGAATTTCTCTTAACATATAAGTCCAGTTATTTCAAGGATCATTTCAAGATCAGTTATTTCAAGATTCACTTATTTCAAGATCAGTTTAAAGATTTTTTTTTCTCTTTCATGTCCACTAAAAATAATCTTCATGAGTAGTAATGATTATTATCATTATTTAAGTAATAACTAAGCCTAGAAAAGACACTAACAATGTCAGAAAAAATGAGGGTGGATAAATGCCTTTTTAAATATTCTGGAGTATTTACAGCATAAGATAAAACTACTTTCCTTTTTTAAATAGAAAAAGAAAAGTGTGCCTAACATGGAACTTCTTACCATTAGATTTGCTCAAATGCCTCCTCTATTTGTATTCTTTTTCCTTTATAAAAATAAAGAAAATCTCAGGGAAAAACCATTTCCTAGGACATTATTTTGGAGATTGGTTTCTTTCTCTAGAGGAGTAAAATTCCACTGTCATCTTTCACGGGATAATTTTTTGGAATATAAGCAGGAGACTTTAAATTTATTGCATTTTTTGGCTTTCGGTGGGAAAAAAACCCTTTATTGATATAAACTGGAAATAAATTTGGAATGAGTTGCATTAAGAAATGAGAAGGTGTTTGCTGGTTCTAATATACATATGTATATATTTATATTTGGTAGCTGGATATATATGTTGTTAGATGACTTAAAGAGAAGAGTTTTTGAAGGACTAGGGAGTTAGAGGGCAAATGAGAATTTTAAATTTTATTCTGGGATTTTTTGCGAAAAATATTTTCACAGAATAGTTAGGCAAACTGAAAAGAATTTATATATATAAAAATTTGAAGCTTGTTTTTCTTACATACTATCTGTCTAAAAGCAATAGAACATAAAATAAAGTGGGCAAAAAATACAAAGTCAAATAAACCTGGATAAGATAGAATTAGGTAGGATGCATGTATTCGTCCATAGGAACTCACATATGCATTACAGCCAAGAGAACAAATGATGCCCAGCTTAAAGCCAGGGTCTTACTTTCTTTGGTTAATGGACTTGTCAAGGGTAAAGATTGTTTAGTTATGAAGTGTGACTGGCTCATGATATACAAAGTGAAAATAATGTAAAACTCTATGGATGAAAGATGGAAGAAATAAGTAGGTGAAAGATAATGCTTTCCGGAAAAGAAATTTATTACATTAGGCGGTTTGTGATTTTACAGTGTATTAGAGGTTTATCTTCTGTGATGAGGATACCAGCTCAAAAGGAAACTTATCATTCACCTTGCATTTTCATCCTAGAAGAAAATTTTATGTAACAATACTAGATGATATGGCACAATATTATTCTATCTGAAAAGCAAAGCTAGGAAAGGAAAGTTTTGCCTTTCTTTTACAGGCTGTATCATTTGTTCAATGGCAAATTAATATAAACATATTTTTTGGAAGACTAGTGGGCATGTATTTCAAAGATGGAGATGCTAGGACATTTAGACAGCACTAGTATTTCAGCAGCTAAATATATTACTTTCTGTATAAAATTAACAAAATAGTGCACTAAACCCAGAGCCAACTCCTTAAAAGATGAATTGTTACATGAAGTGTTAACTAGAATACAATCATTTCTCAGTGATATTTCATGCATTTACATCTTCCTTCCTTGATTTACTCAGCAGTGGTTTTCCATTCTCTCAAAATAGGAATTATTTAAATCTTAAGTAACTTAAGCCGTTGCTTCTAAATTAACTTAACATCATTCAATCCTTGCCACTCTCACCATTTGGAAGGCCATAAAATAATTTAAATATGTGACCAGCTAAAATGAAGATGATTTTATTATTCATGAATAATTTAATATGAACACTTTAGAGCCTGCATTCCTCCATTATGTTGAATTATGGTACAACATAAAACTGTCAGACTAGGTTGCAGACTCATAGTCTCTATGGAGTTTCCTTATGTTTTCTCTTAAGATTTTTCTATAAATCCAATTTTTTGTTCATACGTTTCCTCTGATATTCTAAAGCCCTGTTTCATTGACCTTTTCCCTTTCCTTGGATTTGATGCCAGAAACTAATAGTGTCTTAGAAATAACATTACTATAATAACATAAAAATCCAATAGAGGTTAATAGGCCAAGTTAATAAACTCTTAGACTTGGAGTAGATTTTGGGGATCAACCCTGGTAAAATGTCTCCCTAGGGTGAGGTGGCCTTTTCAAAGGAAACTTTCCCTGTAACCCAGTACTCAGGGTAATGTGATACCTACAGACCTCCAAATATATCTACTGCCATGAAGAATGGTAGTTACAAGCATTGGCCTTGGAGTGAGACAGAACTGTATTTGGTCTCTTTCTAGCTCTGTGATCTGGGACATACCTTCTGAGCTGTGGCTTCCTCATTTATATAATGAAGCAGATTGCAGCTCACCTACATAGTTGTTGTGAGTATTAGATAATGCAGTTCAATCAAAGCATCGAACGTGGTTCCTGGTACATGGTTTTTATTGCAAGCGGATCTGTACGCTATTGAGCTCAGAGACCACATCCTTCCTTTCTCTCTAAAATCTCAAAGTCTAGAATTATTGGTTAGAACCCTAGGAGGATTAGCTGGAATGATTATATGTTAACCCTTTATATGATGATGTTATAACATATAATCCTTCAGGTGTTTCAGGTTGGTTTCAGGTTGTTCCCCTGGCCCCTGGGTCTAGAGAGTTCAGCACGCATGTGCTGCCTAGACTTGCCACTCATTGTTGAAGGGCTCAAGGCAACAGTCCCTTACACAATATACCAAGAGGCTCACCTACCATAGTTCTAAATGTTTAAAAATTATAAAATAAAGGTAACAAAACGTCAAATGCAAAGTTCTATCCTCTTAGCTTGATAAGTATACCTTCAATATCACTAGGAATGCCAAGTTAAATTTTAAATTGCTTCTTGAGTTCCTTCTAAACTCCTTGAAGTCCCATCCTGAAACATAGTGGTACAGGGAGGACTAAAATGTGGCATGTAGCCCATCCTCCTTCCCTGCCTATCTCAGGCTCTATCCTGGACAGTGAGGAGCTTTGCATGGTTACAAAGGATTCTTCTGTATGCGCAACTAGGCTTGGTTCACAACTTTGCAGGTGGTGCTCTTGGTTGAGTTTTAGTAGTTTGTCGTACTTGACAACTTGGTCCATTTCTTTTAAGTTGTCAAAATCATGAGCACAAAGCTGTTTGCTGTATTCCATTATCTTTTTAATGACTATAGGCTCTGTAGTGATATTCCCTATTTCATAGCTGATATTGGTAGTTTATGTTTTCTTTCTTTTTGTTTTTGTTTTTTTTTAATTTATTTATTTATTTTTGGCTGTGCTGGGTCTTCGTTTCTGTGTGAAGGCTTTCTCTAGTTGCGGCAAGTGGGGGCCACGCTTCATCGCGGTGCGCGGGCCTCTCACTGTCGCGGCCTCTCCTGTTGCGGAGCACAGGCTCCAGACGCGCAGGCTCAGTAGTTGTGGTTCATGGGCTTAGTTGCTCTGCGGCATGTGGGATCTTCCCAGACCAGGGATCAAACCCGTGTCCCCTGCATTGGCAGGCAGATTCTTAACCACTGCGCCACCAGGGAAGCCCTCTTTTTGTTATTTTTACTACACGTTTCTCAAGTTTAGTTAACTTTTTTGAAGAGCAAGTTTTTTGCTTCATTGATGTTCTCTGTTGTTTTCCTATTTTCAAACTCCATTGAATTCTGTTATTATTTCCTTTATTCTACTTGCTTTAGGTTTAGTCTTCTTTCTCTAATTTCCTATGGTAGAAACTTACATTGTTGATCTGAAATCTTTCCTCATTTTCAATATAATCACTTAGTCCTATAAATTTCCCTTTTAGTACTGCTTTAACTGTGTGCCACAAATTTTGATATGTTGCAGTTCCATTTAGGCCCTGTATCGTCCCCTTCTTAAATATTATTATCTTGAGTATCAGATGGTGTTATAATTGTTTCTTTTCATCTCAAACATGATTTATAAAACTCATGAGGAAGAGGAGAGTCTATTTTGTGCCCATAATTATGCTCTCTTTGTTGTTCCTTTTTCCTTTCTGATGCTCCTAGACTCCTTATTTTATTGTTTTCTTTCTGTTTGAAGAACTTTCTCTAGTCAGTCTTTAAAGAAAGATCTACAAGCAACAAATTCTCTTAATTTTCCTTCATTTGGTAATGGTTTTATTTCCCCATCATTTCTGAACATTAGTATTGACAGATATAGAATTCAGTTGGCAGGTTTTTTTTCAACAATTGCAAAATATTGTGCCACTTACTTTTGGCTTCCCAAGGTCTCTGATGTCATTCAATTTGGTCTTTGCCTACTGGTAATGCATCATTTTTCTGGCTACTCTTAAGATCTTTAGCTTTATTTTTTAAAAGTTTAAATACAGTGTGTCTTGGTATGGATTTCTTTTAGGTTTGTCCTCTCTGGAGTTCATTTGTAAACGAGCAGGGACCTATAGAGTCTTCGTGGGATAGACCTCTCCCCGCATGTCCTCTGCCTGTTTATAAAAAAAGCTGTAGTCTCCCAGGACAAGTCACAAAAGCCTGGCTCAAGAATTAATGATTGAAAGGATGTGAACATGCAGTGACAAAAGTAGCAGTTGGGCCAGGAGAACTGGTTACAATTTAAACAGTAAATCAGCCATGTGGCAGTCACAGAATCTTTGTTCCTCCCTGAAGTACCTAAATAATAGTTTCTGATGCAAATATCCTTAGTTATTTTACAGAGGCTAAAACCCCCATCAAATAGAAGAAGTTAACTACTTGATAACTATCAGAATGTAGCCCCCAGACCTACTGGAGCCTGATGATTGATAATAATGAATCCTGTGACACCACCCTGTTACCTCACCATCAACCAATCAGAGAATTGTGCACAAACTGAACACACACCCTGCAACTGCTCTCTACCACCTTGCCTTTAAAAATGCTTTCCTGAAACCCATCGGGATTTTGGGTTATTTTGAGCATTAGCTGCCCTGGACTCCTTGTTTGGTACCTTATAATAAATGTTGCACTTTCCTTCACCACAAGTCGGTGTCAGTAGATTGGCTTTACTGTGGGAAGTCGAGTGGACCCAAGTTTGATTCGATAGCACGTTCAACTTCTTGTGTCTATAGGTCTGTATTTGTCAAATTTGGGATGTTTTTAGCCATTATTTCTTCAAATACTCTTTCAGCCTCAGTCTCTTTGTCTTCTTCTACTGTTCCAATGATATGAAGATTGGTTCTTTTGTCATTGTCCTACCTTTTCTTGTTCTGAGTCTGTTTTTTTCTTCATTATATTCTATCATCATGTTTTATCTTTCAATCATTTCACTTTTAATTATCTTAAACCACAGTATAAAAAATAAAGAAATCAAGATAAGATCAATAAAGTTTTTTTTTTTTTTAAATGAGGCCATTGAGAGGTTCAAAAGATATTTAGGACTAAATACCACATTATATTAGAGTATAAATATTATCTTCCTAATTTCATGGTAAACATTCTTTGCAAAAAAAGTAGGAAAACAAAGAAAGTTAAAAGAAGAAAGTATAGATAGCCTCATCCACCAGAGGGCAGAGAGCAGAAGAAAGAAGAACTACAATCCTGCAGCCTGTGGAACAAAAACCACATTCACAGAAAGATAGACAAGATGAAAAGGCAGAGGGCTATGTACCAGATGAAGGAACAAGATAAAACCCCAGAAAAAAAAACTAAATGAAGTGGAGATAGGCAACTTTAGAGAAAAAGAATTCAGAATAATGATAGTGAAGATGATCCAGGACCTCGGAAAAAGAATGGAGGCAAAGATCGAGAAGATGCAAGAAATGTTTAACAAAGACCTAGAAGAATTAAAGAACAAACAAACAGAGATGAACAATACAATAACTGAAATGAAAACTACACTAGAAGGAATCAATAGCAGAATAACTGAGGCAGAAGAACGGATAAGTGACCTGGAAGACAGAATGGTGGAATTCACTGCTGTGGAACAGAATAAAGAAAAAAGAATGAAACGAAATGAAGACAGCCTAAGAGACCTCTGGGACAACATTAAACGCAACAACATTCGCATTATAGGGGTCCAAGAAGAAGAGAGAGAGAAAGGACCAGAGAAAATATTTGAAGAGATTATAGTCGAAAACTTCCCTAACATGGGAAAGGAAATAGCCACCCAAGTCCAGGAAGCAGAGAGTCCCATACAGGATAAACCCAAGGAGAACACGCTGAGACACATAATAATCAAACTGGCAAAAATTAAAGACAAAGAAAAATTATTGAAAGCAGCAAGGGAAAAATGACAAATAACATACAAGGGAACCCCCATAAGGTTACCAGCTGATTTCTCAGCAGAAACTCTACAAGCCAGAAGGGAGTGGCCTGATATACTTAAAGTGATGAAAGGGAAGAACCTACAACCAAGATTACTCTACCAGGCAAGGATCTCGTTCAGATTTCATGGAGAAATCAAAAGCTTTACAGACAAGCAAAAGCTAAGAGAATTCAGCACCACCAAACCAGCTCTACAACAAATGCTAAAGGAACTTCGCTAAGTGGGAAACACAAGAGAAAAAAGGATCCACAAAAACAAACCCAAAACAATTAAGAAAACGGTCATAGGAACATACATATCGATAATTACCTTAAATGTGAATGGATTAAATGCTCCAGCCAAAAGACACAGCTTGCTGAATGGATACAAAAACAAGACCCATCTATATGCTGTCTACAGGAGACCCACTTCAGACCTAGGGACACATACAGACTGAAAGTGAGGGGATGGAAAAAGATATTCCATGCAAATGGAAATCAAAAGAAAGCTGGAGTAGCTATACTCATATCAGATAAAATAGACTTTAAAATAAAGAATGTTACAAGAGACAAGGAAGGACACTACATAATGATCAAGGGATCAATCCAAGAAGAAGATATAACAATTATAAATATATATGCATCCACCATAGCAGCACCTCAATACACAGGGCAACTGCTAACAACTATAAAAGAGGAAATCGACAGTAACACAATAATAGTGGGGGACTTTAACACCTCTCTTACACCAATGGACAGATCATCCAAAATGAAAGTAAATAAGGAAACACAAGCTTTAAATGACACAATAGACCAGATAGCTTTAATTTATATTTATAGCACATTCCATCCAAAAACAGCAGATTACACTTTCTTCTCAAGTGCACACAGAACATTCTCCAGGATAGATCACATCTTGGGTCACAAATCAAGCCTCAGTAAATTTAAGAATATTGAAATCATATCAAGCATCTTTTCTGACCACAACGCTGTAAGATTAGAAATGAATTACAGGGAAAAAAACGTAAAAAAGACAAACACACGGAGGCTAAACAATACGTTACTAAATAACCAAGAGATCACTGAAGAAATCAAAGAGGAAATCAAAAAATACCTAGAGACAAATGACAATGAAAACACGACGATCCAAAACCTATGGGATGCAGCAAAAGCAGTTCTAAGAGGGAAGTTTATAGCTATACAAGCCTACCTCAAGAAACAAGAAAAATCTCAAGTAAACAATCTAACCTTACACCTAAAGGAACTAGAGAAAGAAGAACAAACAAAACCCAAAGTTAGCAGAAGGAAAGAAATCATAAAGATCAGAGCAGAAGTAAATGAAATAGAAACAAAGAAAACAATAGCAAAGATCAATAAAACTAAAAGCTGGTTCTTTGAGAAGATAAAGAAAATTGATAACCATTAGCCATAACCCATCAAGAAAAAGAGGGAGAGGACTCAAATCAATAAAATTAGAAATGAAAAAGGAAAAGTTACAACAGACACCGCAGAAATACAAAGAATCCTAGGAGACTACTACAAGCAACTCTATGCCAATAAAATGGACAACCTGGAAGAAATGGACAAATTCTTGGAAAGGTATAACCTTCCACGACTGAACCAGGAAGAAACAGAAGATATGAACAGACCAATCACAAGTAATGAAATTGAAACTGTGATTAAAAATCTTCCAACAAACAAAAGTCCAGGACCAGATGGCTTAACAGGTGAATTCTATCAAACATTTAGAGAAGAGCTAACACCCATCCTTCTCAAACTCTTCCAAAAACTTGCGGAAGAAGGAACACTCCCAAACTCATTCTATGAGGCCACCATCACCCTGATACCAAAACCAGACAAAAATACTACAAAAAAAGAAAATTACAGACCAATATCACTGATGAATATAGATGCAAAACTCCTCAAAAAAATACTAGCAAACAGAATCCAACAACACATTAAAAGATCCTACACCATGATCAAGTGGGATTTATCCTGGGGATGCAAGGATTCTTCAATATATGCTAATCAATCAATGTGATATACCATATTAACAAATTGAAGAATAAAAACCATATGATCATCTCAATAGATGCAGAAAAAGCTTTTGACAAAATTCAACACCCATTTATGATAAAAACCCTCCAGAAAGTGGGCATAGAGGGAACCTACCTCAACATAATAAAGGCCATATATGACAAACCCACAGCCAACATCATTCTCAATGGTGAAAAACTGAAAGCATTTCCTCTAAGATCACGAACGAGACAAGGATGCCCACTCTCACCACTATTATTCAACATAGTTTTGGAAGTCCTAGCCACGGCAATCAGAGAAGAAAAAGAAATAAAAGGAATACAAATTGGAAAAGAAGAAGTAAAACTGTCACTGTTTGCAGATGATATAATACTATACATAGAGAATCCTAAAAATGCCACCAGAAAACTACTAGAGCTAATCAATGAATCTGGTAAAGTTGCAAGATACAAAATTAATGCACAGAAATCTCTTGCATTCCTATACACTAATGATGAAAAATCTGAAAGAGAAATTATGGAAACACTCCCATTTACCATTGCAAGAAAAAGAATAAAATACCTAGGAATAAACCTACCTAGGGAAACAAAAGACCTATATGCAGAAAACTATAAGACACTGATGAAAGAAATTAAAGATGATACCAACAGATGGAGAGATATACCATGTTCTTGGATTGGAAGAATCAATATTGTGAAAATGACTATACTACCCAAAGCAATCTACAGATTCAACGCAATCCCTATCAAACTACCAATGGTATTTTTTACGGAACTAGAACAAATCATCTCAAAATTTGTATGGAGACACAAAAGACCCTGAATAGCCAAAGCAGTCTTGAGGGAAAGAAACGGAGCTGGAGGAATCAGACTCCCTGACTTCAGACTATACTACAAAGCTACAGTAATCAAGACAATATGGTACTGGCACAAAAACAGAAACATAGATCAATGGAACAAGATAGAAAGCCCAGAGACAAACCCACACACCTATGGTCAACTAATCTATGAAAAAGGAGGCAAGGATATACAATGGAGAAAAGACAGTCTCTTCAATAAGTGGTGCTGGGAAAACTGGACAGCTACATGTAAAAGAATGAAATTAGAACACTCCCTAACACCATACACAAAAATAAACTCAAAATGGATTAGAGACCTAAATATAAGACTGGACACTATAAAACTGTTAGAGGAAAACATAGGAAGAATACTCTTTGACATAAATCACAGCAAGATCTTTTTTGATTCACCCCGTAGAGTAATGGAAATAAAAACAAAAATAAGCAAATGGGACCTAATGAAACTTCAAAGCTTTTGCACAGCAAAGGAAACCATAAACAAGACGAAAAGACAACCCTCAGAATGGGAGAAACTATTCGCACACAAATCAACGGACAAAGGATTAATCTCCAAAATATATAAACAGCTCATGCAGCTCAATATTAAAGAAACAAACAACCCAATCCAAAAATGGGCAGAAGACCTAAATAGACATTTCTCCAAAGAAGACATACAGATGGCCAAGAAGCACATGAAAACCTGCTCAACATCACTAATTATTAGAGAAATGCACATCAAAACTACAATGACGTATCAACTCACACCAGTTAGAATGGGCATCATCAGAAAATCTACAAACAACAAATGCTGGACAGGGTGTGGAGAAAAGGGAACCCTCTTGCACTGTTGGTGGGAATGTCAATTGATACAGCCACTATGGAGAACAGTATGGAGGTTCCTTAAAAAAATAAAAATAGAATTACCATATGATCCAGCAATCCCACTACTGGGTATATACCCAGAGAAAACCATAATTCAAAAAGACACATGCACCCCAATGTTCACTGCAGCACTACTTACAATAGCCAGGTCATGGAAGCAACCTAAATGCCCATCGACAGATGAATGGTTAAAGACAATGTGGTACATATATACAATGGCATATTACTCAGCCATAAAAAAGAACGAAATTGAGTCATTTGTTGAGACGTGGATGGATCTAGAGACTGTCACACAGAGTGAAGTAAGTCAGAAAGAGAAAAACAAATATCATATATTAACGCAGGTATGTGGAACCTAGAAAAATGGTACAGATGAGCTGGTTTGCAGGGCAGAAGTTGAGACACAGATGTAGAGAACAAACGTATGGACACCAAGGGGGGTAAACCGCAGTGGGGTGGGGATGGTGGTGTGCTGAATCGGGCAATTGGGATTGACATGTATACACTGATGTGTATAAAATTGATGACTAATAAGAACCTGCAGTATAAACAAACAAACAACAACAAAAAACAACTAATACTAAAGTTTCTTTAGGTTATTTGTATGGAAGTATGTTAATATAAATGCTTCAGACATTACATGAAATTTCTAAAAATCTTATATGTTCTGGTATAATGTTATAAGTCATAATTCTAGTTATTACTTTAAAATGTATATCTCAGAAATAACTAAATTTCCTTGTCAATTGCATTATTTTGAACTTTCATCAAATCTTTAACCATGGTCATTTTTAAGTCTTTTGTCACTTACAGACAGTTCTGGGTGTACTCTGATGCTTTCGCAAAAATGTTCCTATGAAAGGGTTTCATATTCAAGGAATTCATGGAAAAAACTCTGACAAGTACAGGTTTCTGGTAACTGACTATACTGCTGAACTGAATGAATAACCATTTTCAGAACGCTAATGGAAAACTGATGAATTCATAAAAGTGCTAACAAAAGATCAAGATGAAAAAAAAATTAATTACATGGGACTGAGTGAAGTGATGAGGATGATTATAATTTTTGTGACTTTCTGTTTGAATTAAAAAAAGATCCCACAAGGACTCAGAGGCAAAAAATATACAAATCAATTTTCACTGCAAAGTAAAGGAGCTGTTACAGTGGAGATTACTGGACTGAATGTCAATATTATGACATAGTATGAGTGTGTTACATTGTTTGGTAATTGCAATCATTGTTGCTTTTGTTGTGGTCATCCATTTACAATGCTTGGTGTCAGTTTATTTATCTCTTGTAAAAATAAAATACAGTGTGTGTGTGAAAAGAAAAAAAGAAAGTATATACTTTTTAGACACAGTTTCATCACTTAGAGGTGACCACCTTTCCTTTTTCCTTCTAGAAAATACAACTGGACTGATTTTTACCTTTCTTACACACATATACAAACACACATTTATTTTCTTGTCTTTTTAATACATTTGGAATTTTGCCTCATTGATAATTTTAATACTTTTTAAAGAGTAGTCTATTCTTTTGAATTTCATCATCTTCTAAATCTCCACGTTTAAAGCAGTTTACATGAGCCAATAGTGTTAGTAAATGAAATAATTAGACGTAAAAATCTGAATTAATTATCACAATGTCATGATAGGGACAGAAAAGAATGAGATTCTTTATGTTACTTAAATGCCACATTAATGGCTATGCCTACCTAATTAATTCTAAATTTAAATTTATGGAAAATGGAAATTAATCTATAAGAAAATAAGGAAAATAAATGAATAGTAGTTCACAGAAAATAATATTAAAATTAAGTAACGAGCATTCTAGAAAGAAGCAGAGTAAAGTTATGGGTGCAACTGTAATTCTTTGTTGGAAGGATGAACTGGAATTGATGGTAATGCATTGTCCTTTGGAATGTTTGGCAGATGTATAGTTTCCTGTATATTATTGTATTTCATGTGGCCCTGGTGAGAAATAGAATTATAGAAGTATTCCTCTATATTTACAGTACCTTGTTTTGATATTTCTTTTCTGCCTTTTTATGGATTCTGTGCTTCTACTGAACTTATTCAAGCATTATAATGATACGGTTGGAGTGAGTCATTAATGCAAAATATAGCTACCTAGATATTTATGACTCTGTATTTGATAAATGTTTTTGTTTATCACTGTGTTCCCTAAGTTTAAAAAAAGGCAAAAACCTTTAAGTTGATTGATTTACAATATTTTGTCAGCTGAGTCAGGGTTTGAGTTAGGAATACAGCACTCTCTAACTTGCCAAAGTAAACTTTACAGGTTGTTTTCCTGTGTCCTTACATCACCTACATAACTTGGAGAGATGCAAAGACATCCAGCCTCAGTTCCTTTCATCCATTTGTTCATTCACCCATCACACATCTATTCAGTTTCTACTGTTTTTCAGGCTCTGTGCTAGCTGCTAGAGATAGAGTAGTAGATAAATTACTAATATTTCATACTGACAGATTTTATACACACACATATATCTATTAGCATATAATTTTATTTTATTTGGACACACACATGCACCGATATATATGTAATTTTAGCCTGGTATCTTAGATTCTTACAATGACCTTTTATCCTGTGCCATCTTGGACATTTATCAGATCATCACATTGAAAAGTACATTAAGAAAAGATAAGTCAGAGCAGTTCCCTTCTAGACCTTATTAAGGACTGGTATTTCTGATTCATCTTCCAATGATTATTCTCAAAAGTTGGAAATTCATATTTTTAAACGGTAAACTACATCTAGAGTTTCTAGTACCATTTGAGAAGAGGTACTGGGTGGTACCTTGCTGGACTAAATTGTGGCCTTCCAATCTTATTATTTACCTTGAGCTTATGACAGAATGATCATGTGATGTGGTGGACATCTGCCTTTTTTTTTTTTTTAATATGCCCAGTGTTAACCCCCACCCCGCTTCCCATCACAAACTCTTCATGATAACTTTTCTTTGTATACAACTCCTTCTATACTCTCAGTACGTGTTGCTTGGGTAGGGCCAATTCATTCCAGACCTGGCCATCAGATTACCTTATCTTGTTGGCCATGGTTATTTGTTCAGACATGTGAACATGACCTTACTGAGACCAATGTAGCTTAGTCACAAGCAGTTGCCTGAAACTACTGGGAAAAAGGGAGGCATATTCTGTTTTCCTTGTATTTTTAATTTAGTAGATGTATGTGAGAAGTTGCTGGTTTCCATCTTTGATCCCTTGAAGGGTTGCGTGCCAAAGGACAGAGGAAAGCAGACTAAAAAAGTGAGAGGGAAAGACAGCATCCTGATGACATTACGTAAGATCTTAAATCAAGCCATGACTTAAACAAGCTCATCCTTGAAAGGCAACTTTTAATTGCCTTTCTATTATGTGCAACTACCAGAAATTTTACTAATACAGTGTCCCTCATCCACCTCTGTCTTAGTCCCTAGATAAAGGGTCATGGAAGTTTATGTTTTAGTTTTGTTGGTACTCATGATTTTTGCTCTAGTCCACTGACTGTATATTTATGTGTCTGCCTATGTGTCCATATACAACATATACGCAAATGCCTATACAGGCTCATGTATAATTTCACAAAGGAAATTATAAATGTCTATATCAAAGAGAAACTGTGGTCATCTGTGGCTCTGATATAGGTAGACTGTCCATGGCTGTTATAGTAGCATCATTATGTCAACAGGCGCCAAGACTCCTTCTGTCTGTGAGTTTGGCATATAGTTTAGAGCTCATTCTCATGCTTGTTTGATGGATGCTAGATCTATCACCATCACAATTATGTTCCAAGCAGGAAAAGAAAGAAGCGTGCATGGTAAAAAGGACAAAAAAAAGAAATACGGGAAAAGAAAATCAGATTAACAAGCCAAAATTTGTCATGTTTCAAGGATTTTTTTTCTCAGGAGCTGTATCAGAAGGTTCTGTTAGATCTCATTGACTAGGACTGTGTCACATCATGACTCTTACATGTAGAGACTGAGAAATAAAGTGTTTTGCCTGCAAGTGAGGAAGAAAGACAGAAAGGGTGTTGAGTAGGCAATTATCAGTCCTGCCATAGGGTATATTTTATTAACTGGTGTTTTCTCATTTATAAGATGAGTGGTTTGCACTGACTAGATAAACAAACTTAGCTGGTTTACAACCCTAGTCTCCAACAAAGGCCCTGATTGAATCAGAATCTCTAGTGCTGGTGGTCAAGAATCTTTATTTTAATAAGCTCCCACAGTGATTCTCACTATAACCCCAATTTGATGGATTTGAGTAGGTGAGGATTAACTTTCCATACAGTACTTAAATGTAATTCTGAATATTAACTTTATAACTATCTGCTGTTTTGTTTCATATATATTGTATTATTAAAAGAATAAAAACATCCATAGTAAACACCCTAAACTATCCTACAATTTCAAGCTTGTATCATTGTATTGTGTACTATTTATTGCTGTATCCTGGCTGATCTATCTTGAAATCTAGTAGGATGTTTAAAAGAAGATTCTAGCTCTTTACAATCAATCTGTGAAAAGTATTTATTTCTCTTAACAGAAAGAAACAGACTGAGGTAAACTCCATGAAAGCAAAAAGAACAGGTTGCTCAGGAGGCTGTGTCTGTTTTTTCTGTCATTGAAACTACAGATTTGGAAATGGAGGAGACTCAACAGTCCCACAAAATCAGCAGTGTAGACAGAGGTGAGAATCTTGTGCTCTGTGGGACACCTCCAGAGACCAGCTGTCTGATGGTCTCACCCAATGAGAGCAAGTGACAAAGCTCATTCTTTTCGTTTGGAAATAGTTTGCACGTCAGAGGAATTTCAGAAAGAGAGCTAGTTGCTCCTTTTGAGGCAATAGAGAAAAAATAGTCAAAATGTGTAACGCAGAATCCCCAAATTTGTCAAAGGAAAAAGTGTCCTTTTTAAGAGTATAATTCACCTAGCAGCAGGGATGAAAACCAGGGAGACAAGAATGTCATCTAGTAGTTTTGGCATACCTTAAGCTCAGAACTGTGGCCTTCAGAGAGGAACAAGAGTTATTCAAATGCTGTGCTCACTGAAGTACTGAGAACAAGTTATGCTGTTGCTGTTGATTCTCATTTATTTTGCATTTATCCTTTAATAATGTGCAGTTGGTTAATCTGTATAGATATATTAAAATATTTAGGAACTTTTTAAAGCCATAAACAAGGGTGACTCAAAGAACTAAAGACATAAATATGAAGTATAAAACTCTAAAGGTAATAGATAATTTAGGTGAGTATCTTTATGACCTAGAAGTGACAAGGAGCTACTTAAACAACACCTACAAAACATATATTACATAGAAAATAATCGATTAATAACTGGCCAAAATTAAGGATTTCTGTTCAAAACATGATACCATCCGCAAAGTTAACAAATAATAGATTGGGACATGATATTTGCAATGTCTCAATTTGATAAATTGATTTCAAGAATGCAAGAAAGTCCTGAATGGAATTAGAAAAATAGGAAAAGGATATGATCGGACAATTCACAGAACAGGAGACCTAAAGCTCATGAAGAAATCCCAATTCATTAGAGAAATTCAAACTAAACCATCAATAAGTTTCAAACACTTAACAAATGTATAAAGTAGGGCTGACCAAGATGAGGGTATCTAGAAAATCATGTGCATCACTTTGGAGAGAAATCTAGCAGTTCTGTCTGTTTACATATGAGCCACATGACCCAACAAACCTGCCACTGTATATAACCCAGAGAAGTTATCGCATATGTCAATAAGGGGACTTGTCTGAAAACGCTTATTATACTGTGTTGAGTAGGCAGTTATCTGGAGTTCAACACTGGAATCTATCACTAGGGTAATGGGTTAGTATAATGAAGTGGATGGAATACTCTCTTAGTTTGGGATCACCTAGATGCAGACTATGGGACAAAGATACTCTTGGGGGATGTGTAAGAAACAAGTAGGAGAGCAGAGAAGTGCCAAATGAATGGGAAGGCAGCAGCCAATAAAGAATGAATCATTAATTCAACAACCAGCTACTGGAGCTTAACTGTTTGGGGAAACCCTGGAGGTTGGCCTAGAATACCATACGGACAAGAGAAGAGGTTGCTGGAGAATTTATACACCAACTCTGGTCATTGAGGATTGATTTCAAGAAGCATAATGTCCTTAGCTCTTTGGGCATACTGTGGACAGCAGTGTGGTCTCTGGAGGCCAGGCCCTCAGGCAATGAAATGAAGGTGCAGGTATTTGCAAGTTCACAGATCTGCACTGATACAGTAAGAATAGAGGACATGAGTAGGACACTGTGTCTGCAATAAATTCTAAGGAGCAGTTAAAAGCAGTGAAGTACATACCTACAGTTAACATAGAAAGACCTTGAGAAGAGTGATAAGTGAGAACATACAAAACAGAATAAGATCTATGGCACAATGCCATTTATGTAAAGTGAGAATACTTGCAGAGGAAAAAAAAACACATTAATACAAACTTCTTAAGAACACATATAAATATGGGACAGAAATCTGAAATAAAATGGTTACCAGGGAACAGAAAGGGGAATGAGAGTGGGGAATGGAGAATAAAAGAAAGGGTCTTTCAGCTTGCTATTGTGCCATTAACTGAGAAATATAACTAGCATAAACATCCTCTCTTAAGCCCCCCAAAAGGAAAAAAACACTAAGGGTTTTAGTTCCATTGTTTCAAAATCTCTTCTTCTGTACTGTTTACCTAAGTAGATCTAAAGTAAATGGGTCTACTCTTGGTATACAAAGTAGCTGGAGATGATTACTTCATATTTAGTACTAGGTTTCAGTATAATAATAAAGGAGGAAACTTAAATGATTTTAATGTGTACAAGGAGAATGAGCTGCTATACCTATGAATAATAATAATAAGAATAAGAATATTACCATTTTCAAACATTTACTAAGGGCTTACTAACTTGACATTTCTGAATTACATTGCATTATATGCTTATAAAAACCATAACAAAATAAGTACAAAGATAAATTTGCCCCCTAAATTTAAACTGTTTCTGTTGCCTAATTAGATACAACAAACTGTTTGCATATATTAAGGTGTTATAAAATATCTCTTTGCCTCAAGAGACTCTCCTAAAAAATTTCAAGAAACTTGACAGTTAAAGGAAAGAGATATATTTACATAAATTATCTCAGAAGTATATACACATTCATATAGGTAAGAATATCGTATGTGTCAAATGAATAAATCCATTAACTCTTTCTTTTAACAAGGGAGTTTAATCCATTTATATTTATTGTCGTTACTGACATATTTGCTTCTTCCACAGTATGTCTCATTCCAGTAAATGGTAACTCTGTTTTCCATTTCCTTAGGCTGACACCCTTAGAGCCATCTTTCATTTTTCTTATTCCCCATGTGCATTCTCTCAGCAGCTCCCTCCAGAGCCCTTTCTAATCTGGCTTTTATTCTCACTCTGCTTCAGTATCCCCATCCTCACTCTGCTCAGCCACACTCATCTGCCTCTGTCCTTTGGATTTGTGTAGCTAACTCGACCATTTCAGAACTTTTGCACTTGCTGTTTGCTCTTTCTGGTACTATCTTATTTTGGATTTGAAACTTCACCTCTTCAAGTATTTTTATAATGTCATCTACTTAGTGAGTTTTTTCCCGGACACCTTTTTATAGATACTCCCTCCCTCTGGCACTTTCTATTTCCTTTCCCTGATACATATCCTCAGTGTTTAGAATAGTTCCTGGAACCTGATAGGTGCTCTGTAAACATTTGCTGGATAAGAATAAGTCATTACTGTCCCCTACAAAATATTTTATTTGCCTTGCTTATTTACTTGCTTTCTATTGAACTGATCAAGTTTTACAAACTTACTTTACTCCTCTCTAGGTCTGGAAGTTTCAGATTTTACTATATTTTAAATGATTATTTCTATATATTTTTGTTATTTTAACATAAAGCACTTTGACTTACACACACAGAATAAGTGAAACATCTGGTTAAATGTCATGAAGTGGACACATATGTGTAACCAGCATGCAGATGAAGAAATAGAATATTCCTAGAACCCTAAAAGCTATTTTGTGCTCCCTTCCAGTTTCTATCTGTCCCCCAAAGTTAACATTGTTGGGACTGCTCAACTCCATAATTAGTTTTAGCTATCCTTGAACTCCATACAAATACAATCTTTTAGTATGTGCTCCTTACTGTCTGACTTCTTTCGCTTAACATAGTGTCTATGAGATTCATCCATACTATTATGTTTATCATTAGTTTATTCTCATGCATGTGTAATATTCCATTGTACAGATATAGCACAATTTATACATTTGTCTCTGGATGGACTTAGGTTTATTTGGAGTTTTTTGATATTAATAGTGATTGAATATAATTGTGCATTTATATAAAAACGTGTCCATTTATATTACATATATAACTAGAAATTGCTAGGTCATAGGATATGCATATATTCAGCTGCACATTCATTAGACTTATGAACATACTTTACTGAATTCTTTTTTTACTATTTTATCTTTCATTCTTTCCTTTAACTTGTGGATCACTTCCTCTGAATAAAGCACATCCTTTAGTAGTTATTTCTTTTAGGTCTATGGATGGTAAATTACCTTGGCTATTATGTATATGGCAAGTTTTTAATTTTATTCTCTACTCCTGCTTTAGCTGGTATAAAATTCTAGACAGTTTTTTTTCTTATGTTTGATGATATAACTCCCCTGTCTCTATTGTTCTGATGAGAAATCTGCTGTTAGTCCAACTGTCATACCTTTCTAAATAACATATTCCCTCTGGTAGCATTTAAAATTGCTCTGTATTACTGATGCTCTGCAGTTCAACCAAAATATTTCCAGCGTTTAAATTATTTTTATTTATCCCATTGGAGTGACAAAGTGCCTACTGCCCAGGTTTATTTTTGCTAATTTAACAACCTCAATTAAAAGAGTTCCTTTTTCTCTAGTGTCCCAGCAGAAGTCCTAGGATTAGTGCTCATTAGATAAATGTATTGTCTTTGAATAATACCTATAGCCTGGGAGTTGGAATATAATCATTGGCAAGACCTGAGGCATGTACCCACCCACACCTGAGGTGAGAAGGTTTGTGCTCAGCCCACCCTAACTGCATATATTAAGAGATAGGGAAGAGACAGTCCACAAACCCTCTTGGGGTTCTGAGTGGAATTACAGATACAGGAGACTGTTACCAAACAATGGGGATATGGATGTTGTTCAAGAGTCAATGGATAGCCCCTATAAAGAAGGATTAAGGAATATTTGGTCTAGGAGTTATTAGCATTTGAGTAGGGAGCAGTGTTAAGCAGAATCATGAATCAGATGTTTCTGCCAGGGTACAAGAGAGACCAATTCTTTTAGTTGTTTTGCAGATCAGATGTAAAGATGATATTGTAGTTGGAAAGGTAGGCTGGAAAATAGAAGGATATGAATGCCAAGCTATACATTTGAACTTCTCTTTGGAAACAGTGGAATTCATTGAAAGATAATCAGCAAGAGAATGATGTGGTCAGGAATGTACTTGACAGAGGAGAAAATTTTGTTTGGAAAAGGGGTTTGGCATAAAGAGAAAACTGGATAGTGTCTGTGGCAGAATTTTGTTTCCTAAAAATTTGTATGTTGAACCCTTAACCCCTAAGTCCTCAGAATGTGACTGTATTTGGTGATAAGGGCCTTTAAAGATATGCTTAAGTTAAAAAGGTTGTTAAGGTGCATCCCAATCCAATCTGACTAGTGTTTTTGGTGAAGAGGAAATTTGGACAGGTACAAAGGTACTTTAGAGGCCCATGTGCACAGAGGAAAGACCATGTAAGGACACAGTGAGAAGGTGGCTGTCTGTAAGCAAAAGAAAGAAGAAGGAACCAAACCTGCTCACACCTTGATCTTGGACTTCTAACCTCAACAACTATGAGAAAATTAATTTCTGTATTTTAAGCCACCCATCTGTGGTACTTTGGTATGGCAGCCCTAGCAAACTAATAAAGGGAATGATTTCAAAATTTCTAATATTGTAGTAGTGATAGCAGGGAGAAGTTATTTTAGAGGTAAAATCTACCAGACATGCCAAAAGACTGGATGCTAGGCATAAGGGAGAAGCAGCAGCAACCCTCTGTTAAATATCCTTTAAAATTAAATTATAAAGCAAACTCCCGCATATTGTTTGGTTGATAAATTCTTAGGGTAAGTATGTAAAATCTGTGGTGACGCACCATGTGGCAGTGCCAGTCCGTTGTATCTCTTAGCATATATGAAAGTTTGTTGATTCCTAATCTTGCTTAAAGGCAGGAGAGATCCATAAAACAGCACTTCACATTTATGATCCTAGATTCACCTCCCTTGAAGAGTAGGCTCTGCCAATGCCTGGAAACAAAAGCAAGCTGAGTAGTTTTACAAAGGCTCAGGGTTGCTCCTACAGCTGCAGCTTGATAGTGGTACTGGGAAATTAAAACTTTTTAGCTCTCCCTAAGCTGTTTTCTTACAGATGGTACTGGGAGTTGATTTTCGTATGTGTGTTGTATATGATGGTGTTTCTGGCCAAGAAGAAAAGTCTCATAAGACTATCTACTCTCTCATTCAATTTCCGAGAGCAAGAATCAAATTAAGATAAGAATATTAACAGGTAACTGCAGTTTTTTTAAATTATAGGTTTGAATGGAGGATTTTAAGTGACTTCTTTGGGGTTTACTTACTTCATATACACTCAGTAAATCATGTAGGCATTTATTACTACTGTAAAATGGAATTTGTAGAACCGACTGTATTTACTCATAAGTTTGAAGTATACATTTTCTATAATATATAGACTGGTTTATAATCCAGTGTACATAAAAATGACATAAGGTATATAATGAAAGAAAACTTTCAAAATCTGTGATTTCTTCTATTGTAGATCTTTTTATTTTTGTGGAGGGATTACCATACAATGCAGTAAAACACTGTGCATACCTCTCATTTTATACTTGGATATACTGGCCAACCTCTCAACTGAAAATATTTTTCTTCAGAGGAAGAAGATAGGCTTTGGATTTCTTGTTTGTACTCACTCTATAAAAATCAATGCCAGGTTGGCAGGTTTGTAAATATTTACTCTGGGTAGCAGTTCCAAGACAGCCATTTTCCCCCCTGCACAATGCTATCTGTTAAGTCACTAATAAAAATCTGCATGCAAGAAATTCTGAAAAATTTTATGAATCAGGGAATAGTATTTGTTGAGAGACCTGTAGTAAGGATTTCTATTAGTCTTCTAATAGTCTTAATAAGAATCTGCTTCTGTGCCATGCTTTGGGTTTATGCTTTCAAACAATTTTCATGTATCATTAGTTTTGCATTTACCCCTTTGAAATAAGATATCCATGACAGATTTTCTATGGCTTAGGAAAAATAAGATTTTAAGAATTCATGAACTATTTTTTAAAAATGAAAAGGACAGGAATCAATAGCATTGGAGTGGGCTCTACATTTTTACCCAAACATCAAGTTTAGAAACAGAAAATAATTGCATATTTAAAAGAATGCTAGAAAATATAATATATAAGAACATTATTTTGAATCAGATTTTTAAATTGGTAATACATCTAGAATTCCTAAAATTAACTTATTTATAATATTTTTCACATTTTGAGTATATAATTTGAATATAAAATAAAGAAGTGGTTACTATTTTAGAGTGTCGCACTGAACTACATGTTTCTCTTCCCTTCCAGAATAGTCTATTTTGTTATATGTATTTTCAGAGTATATACTACTAGAAGACATCGACAATAATCTCTTTCAAGCAATAAAACATTCATTCTCTTTTTTTCTGTTAAGTAATGTTATTTCTCCTTCCTTTTTTTTCTTAAATAATATTTAAAACATAAACTTGCACTTCAAAAATTAAGATAAAATTATTCTGTAATGTGTAACAACCCATTACCCTTATTAATAGCCTGGCAGTTCCTGAAATGTAGTCTGTATCATGCATCAGATAATTATGATTTTTAGGGACCATGAATGAAATGCATGCTGACTACTAATTCTTAGTGTACCCATATTAATCACCAAAATCTAGTTCCAGAGGGCAAAGTATGAAATATCAATTTTAAAAATGTAATATGGGAATGAGAAAAGAATCTTTTCACTGACAAGAAAAGCAGTAAGAAAGAGCTATTAGCTGGGTGGAGATGAATTTCTGATTGGGGCTCCTGGAGCTCTTTGATGTATGTTAGATATAAGATGACTTTGAGGATATGTGTAAACAAATTGTCCCTTTTGCCTGTTTAATGAAAAAGGCATAGTGATGTATTTGTGCTGTTTTCAAACTGAGGGCCTTAAATACCTGCTCCAGTGACCAGAAATCACATGTAGCTCCTTAAATGCTAAATGTAATGGTACTTAGGAACAAAACAAAATGTGGTTCAATTTTGCTGTTTTCTGAAAAGACTAATGGTCTTGTAACTGGTAAACTGATGCCCCTAAATAAATAGTTATAATGAGAGAGCTGACCTAACACAGAGCAGTGGATTCTCATGGAGGTAAGCTTAATGACAGATATTTGCATTGATTACTTGGGTCAGGATTAAATCAAATCCTGTTGATCAAATTGACTAATAGTGAAAAATGTGGAGGGATGAGGCCTCCAAGTAACACTCTGGGTAATGATTTGTTACTCACATGTGGTGGTGATCCTGAGGGTGTCCAGTGACATGACCCACCCTCTCGGTCTGGCTTCTGAATGTATTTTAAAATAAGACAAAGGAATTATGCAGATGGGGGTCAAAATATATCCTTTTCTTGTTGATGAATTGATATTGGAAAATGTGTTTTTAAATTTGCAGAAAAATGAGATTTCTAATACAGAAACTCTAGCTTAGGCTGATTTCCCTCCCAGAAACAGGAGTTGACAATCCCAGGCTGTCCCTTGTAAACTTGCAGAATTGCAGAGTAGGAAAGACAGAAAACTTTATGAGGAAAGCCCTGCTCCCAGAAATGCTGGGACTGGTACGCACATTCCCACATTCTTCCACAACCCTCAAAGCAGAAAATTAAATACACTCCTCTAGGACTGAGGGAGTGAAAAGGAAGAGAAGGGCCAGTTGTGTTACATGAAGGAGCTTCCTCCTCAGAGAGGAAAAATAGAGGAGAAATAGTTTGCTTAATAATGGGCTCTATCTAATAGTATTTTGTTACTCCAGATAGGGGGATGTGTAAGATTATTGAAATTGTGTCCAGAAATATCAGATCCAAATTGAAAAGTACACAATGTGATGGTGAACCACAATTTCTGAGAAAGTTGGTGGGGGTGGGTAGGGGAGATAAAGAGGTGGAGTTATTTGTCCCTAAACTATTAAAGCCCATTGTTTTATGGTTATGGTTAAAAGAAAAGCCATATATCCCTACTCAGAATGTATGGAATGAGACATTCCACGTACTCCGTGCGTATAGAATAAGATTTACCTTCATTTCTGGATTGTTGTGTTTAACTTGGGTTAAGAAGACCTAAACTGTATTCCGACAAGAGTGCTCTAGATATGGCATCACCTTAAAAATAAAGGTATATTATGATGACCTGTTTCAACAGGTGAACCTTCAGATTTACACACATACTAGGCAGGGAACATAAATGAGTGAAGAGCTCTAGGTTAAGAAAAACAGCAGCATATATGTGATGCAAAACGGCAGTTGACACTAAGCTTCATAATAGGGAAGGCAGTGGGGTGTGAATGGTAAACTCATACTCAGTCTAAATGGATCAGCCAGTAGTAAGGCCCCTATGCTTTTCTTAATTTTTCAATCTAAAAATTTAGATTTTATATAAAATTTGCATTGGCAAACTCATTTAAAAAGGATCAGCGCTCCAGAAATGCGAGAAGCCCAGAGTACCATAATGTTAAGGCAGGAAAAATCTGGTCAGCACACCCCACTATTACAATGAAGGGCTTCCAACTTTCTTTAATTCCTTGCATTACTTGCTCCAGATTCAAAATCCAGATGAACTCTGGCAACATTCTGTAAACTCAACCTTTTCCATTTATCTTAGAGAATGGAGTAGAAGTTTCTGATCCCTTTAGCTTCATTAGTAAGAGTAAGCAGTTGAAATTTTACTTACAAGTCAAACACAAGGTTTGGCAAACTGTGGCCCATGGCCACATCCAGATCATTGTTTTTTTGGGTTTTTTATTTTTTTTTTTGGTAAATAAGTTTTATTAGAGCATAGCTATGCGTATTCGTGTATGAAATGTCTATGGCTGCTTTCCTGCTCCAAAGGCAAAGTTGATAATCGCGGCCTAAACCATTTGGCCTACAAAACTGAAAATATGTATCACCTGGCCTTTTAAAGAAAAACTTTTGCAGACTTGCGAAAGAAAAGGGGGGATTAATAATTAGCAGCAAAAAATGACATATACCCATTATACACCCCAAATACGACGTGGCTTTAAAATCTCCTCCTAATACATTCATGCAACACATAGCAAATATGTATGTAATATGTCTTTCCTTTGCAAAACAGTGCTAAGAGCTGAGATTAAAACCAGGTGCTTACATTCAAAGACCTCATGAACTAGTGTGAAGAATGGACTGAAACAACTGATTATAATTAATTCTATTTCAGGTAAGTGGAGGAGAGTCAAAAGGGCACATCAAAGATAGGAGGAGGATGCAAAACAGAATCTAGCCTCTCAGCGAACACGAGCATATTTGTGTTTTCACCAAAAATATCAAACATCTTTGCCAATAATTAAAGCATGAATAACAAAAAAAATTTAAACTATACCTTTTCATTAAGTTTTTTTCCTCAGCTTTTATCTTGTTCTTTCACTTGGAACATATTCCTGTTTCTTCACGTTCCTCGACTCTCGGTGCTGGTTTCCGTGCATTAAGTGAAGCAGCCACCTTCCTGGTCTGCAAGGAGAGGCCTCGTGTGGATGGACTTTATCCTGCAGCCCTGCCCCGGCTCTTGGCTGTCTCTCAGGCTTTGTGACCGTCCAGCAGCCTATTTTATTTTTCGCGGCTCCCAGTGGGTGAGGCTCTGCCCAGCCCTGTCAGCGTCCTGAAGGGAGGGGAGGGCTCAGCCCGCACTGACTCGGCTGACTGGAAGCCCAGCCTCAGGCGGCAGCTCTTAAAGAAGCGCACATACGCAGTCCTGTGGGGCCGCGCGCGGAAGCCGCCAGAGCCAGGCCGTCTGGAGGTGCGCCCTGTGCGGCAGCGGCAAATACCAGGGTTCCAGAGGAGCGTGGAAGCTCCCGTGTGCGGGACACGGGCGAACTACGGGGGCAGAGGGGCCGCCAAGATGGCGGCGTCTGTCAGCAGCCTCTGCTCACGTCAGACCTGAGCTGCCCTCAGGCCGGAGCTCCTCACAAGCAAACAGGCCTCTTTCTTAGAAAGACGGGGCGTATTTTAGTTAGCTGTCTGTGCTGAGCCCTGGGGGTGCTGAAAACTATCTGCAGTGATTCCTGTCCCATGGGACTCGGGAACACAAGCTCCTCTAAAAGATGGTAGCGCTCGGGAGCGCAGCTGTGAGAGAGCTGCAAACAGCCTCCAAGGTCTCTGGAAAGGATCACAGTCGCCCTTAGCACGTGTTTAATTAGAAGCCGCCCCTCAGGCTGCAGCTGTGAGGATAAACGAATAGGCCTCTTTTCACTGAAAGATGGGGTGCATCTCAGCCCGCTGTCTGTGCTGAGCTCTACCCCGGCGGCCTGCCCAGAACCGTGTCTCTGGTTGTTACAGCCCTGCGGGACCCAGGAAGACAAGCCGCCTCAGCCTCCAGAGTCCAGGGTTCTAAGGGCGTCTCGCGGGCGGCCGTCGCAGAAACCGGGATTACCAGGCAAGTCACGCGGAAGAGCCGCCTCCCGCGAGACACGGGCGCTCAGTCAGAGGAGCGCGGGAAGATAGCGCCCACCGGCGGGAGGAAGGCAGAGGGAGAGGATAGATGGCACCTGCCCGGGAAAGGAAAAAGAAAGAAAGAAAGATGATGCCCACCAGCCAGGGCACAAAGATGGCGCCTGCTGACTGGAATGAAGCAGAAGCGGGTGTGTAGATGGCGCCCACAGGAAAAAAGTTTTGAGAAAAAAAAAAAAGAAGATGGTGCCCGCTGACAGGGAGATGTGAATTTGGTGGCCACCAGCAGCAGGGCCCTGGCTGTGGGCTATTGAGAGGCCTGCCCCTCAGGCCGGGCTTGAAGATGAGCAAAGGAGCCTCCTTCACAGCAAGTTTGGCGCCTCTGGATGTGCAGCCGCCTCTGCCTGGGCCCGAGAGCAGGTGAGTCCCCGCACCAGCACTTTGAGAGCCTTTCTCCGATGGTCACAGCCTGTGGGTCTCGTGGACGTGAACCCCACTGGTTTTCAGTTTGGGGAGGGGGGCTCATTTCTCAGGTGCAGGTCTTAAAAGTTGGGGCACCTGCTGTGGAGTTCAAGCCCTTTGCTCCTCAGGGAGAAGCTGGGGCTTTTGAGTCCCCTCCCATCTGTGTCACTGTGCAGGGGAAGGAGTTTACGGTGAGGTTGTGTCCCAGCCTCCCCTGCTCACCCTGATGTGGGCCTTCTCTAGAGGCATAGGAGTTGCTGAGGTTTTAGGTTTTTTTCCCAGAGGAAATTGTTCCATACGTAGCTGCAGATTCACTGTGTCCGTGGGAGGAGGTGAGCCCCAGATCCTTCTCTATCGCCATCTTGAACCCCAACCAGTTTGTCTTTAACGATACCTTATTTTGAACTTAAGCATTTTCCACCATTAGAGTCTCTCTTGGACTACCAAAAACGGCCAGGAGTAGTCCCATCACATGTGAATTTAACCCAAACCATTAAACCTGGCCATTTAGTGGTTTGGGTTAAATTTACGTGTGATGGGACTACTAACTTGAAAGAAAATTGCTAAAAATTAGAATAAAACTGTGTAATAGCTATAGGAATTGCATGTGAAAGCAGCCAAGAAAAAAAATCTGACAAATAACGTCAAAAACAGTAGAGTTAATTTGCCTTGGGCAACAGGAAGTCCAGAAATCAGAGTCCAGCATTGGCACAGTTGTTCAATGATGTCATCAGAGATGAGAGACCCTGGGCACTTTATCTGTCTTCACCCACTGGTCTCTTTGGTTCACAGGTTTTATCCTCATGGTCTCTTTATGACTCTTACACATCCATAACTCACATTTGTGTTTCAGCTGGAAATAGTCTGGTAGGACCAGAGGGAAAAAAGGACCCTGCCAACCATCGTCTCCCTCTCCCTCACTCTCAGCTCTCTCTTGCTTCCTCTCTTTTTCTTCATCTTTCTCTGTTTCAGTAAACTTTAACTTCAAGTATAACATAATTCTAGTCTTAAGCACTCAGATAGTTGAATGTTCATAGATTGAATGCACCTGTGTAACCAACACCCAGATTGATTTAAAACATTACCAGCCCCTGCAAAGATCCCCATTTCCATTCCAGACAGTGGTAATCACTGTCTTGACTTCTAACTGCATAGCATAGTTTTTCATAATTTTGAACTTTATATAAATGGAATTATACAGTTAGTACTCTTTTATGGCTGGTATCTTTTACTAAATATTATAGTTCTGATATTCATCCTCTTTGTTGGGTATAGCTGTAGCCTGTTTATTCTCATTATAGTACAGTATTCTATTTTATGATTATTCATAATTTATCCATTTCACTGTTGATGGACATTTGGGTTGTTTTCTGTATTGGACTACTATGAATTGTGCTATAAATAGTCTTGTGTGTTTTTGTTTGTTTTTTGATAATCAGACATACGCATTTCTGTTGGGGATATACCTAGGAGTGAAAGGCCTAATTCATACTTAATGGTAAATATTAGTAGATGCTGCCGAACAATTTTCCTAAGAAGTTTTACCAATTTATATTCCCACTGACTGTCTGTTCCACGGCTCCACATCCTTGCCAACATTTAATATGACCCACTTTTTTTTTTTTTTTCATTTTAAACATTATGGCAGTTGTGAGATCTTTTAGAAACTTCATCCAGGAAATACTGCTTACAAATCATGGGCCAGAATTATGTCATAAAATCAATCCTAGCTGCAAGGAACTAACATTTTTGCCTCTGTGGTGGGTGAAAACTGAGGAGAATATGAATAACTTCTGGGGTGCCAATCCTCAGAGACTTTCAAGAGGGAAGAGTCTGAGAAGTGGACCGTAGGGTCACCACTGGAGTGTTAAGCAAAGAAAACCTTAAGTGCTATGATTCACTCTGCTTCTCCTTACTCACTCCTAGTGAGAGAGTGACATCCGCTATGAAACAGGGATGTTGAAAACTAATAGTTGAAGCATTAAGTATTTGTAACGACAAAGGATCATGTACAAAGATGCTAGAATCTTACTAAAATGAAAAGGAAAAAGAAAAAAGGTAGGAATCAGAAAAGAGATTGAATGTCCATAGGGCCACGACAGGAAAATTCTTCTATTATTGCTTTGGGATAACAGTCGTTTTGAACTTCATTTATTTATTTATTTTTTAATGTTTTTTGAAATATTTATTTATTTGGCTTCATCAGGTCTTCGTCGCAGCGTGCGGGATCTTTTAGTTGCGGTGTGTGGGATCTTTAGTTGCAGCATGCGAACTCTTAGTTGTGGCATGTGGGATCTAGTTCCCTGACCAGGGATTGAACCTGGGCCCCCTGCATTGGGAACATGGAGTCTTAGCCACTGGACCACCAGGGAAGTCCCTGAACTTCATTTAGTATAGCATGAAAGGTACTCCATCTAGTAAGAGTATTTAGATTCCACTCATGGAAAAAATACATTCAGTGAACACAGAGACGACATACACTGTATTGATTCAATCCTGGAACACTTCAGAGGTAGGACACTTACAAAAATCCTACCACCATGAAAGCAGTTGGAAAGTGAGTTGATGATCTGAATCATGTTATAGGAAACACACCCTCCTTCTGAAGTTGATCTTCACTTTAGTATGGCAGGGAAGCCACTTGGAATAGTACACAAGTCACAGACTCAAATGTCTGCAGTGATGAGAGATGTGACCCAACTGAATCAAATAGGCCTGACAGGGACAGCCATGTATTCAGAAGGGTGTATCTCTTCTAAAGTTGGTAGGACTACTTAAATTAGAGAACTTTTTAGAAATTGGGGTCCATAGTTGCTAGATATTCTCATTTTTTCCCCAGATTTTCATCTTGAATATCTAAATCTTAGCATATAATTCAATTTGTTAGAAAAAGAAAACACCACCAGCCAAATAAACCTGTCTGCAAGTGGAACAGGAGCTCCAGTTTGTGACCTCCAATGAAAGAAGAGAATCTAGAGTGAGAAGCTTGGGTTATGCTCTCTACTCCATACCAGTTATGTGATTCTTATAAAGGCCTTAACACTCTCTAATCCATCACTGGTTTCCTCCATGTTAAATGAATGATTAAACTAGTTCATATCTAAGGGCCCTCCTAGTACTTGAATATGATGATTTTGAGATGCCTGATATTCTAGTTTGAGGCTTTCCAGAAACATAATGGTCTCTTTCAAGTTTTTTGGCCCACATTTTAAGGAATATTTTAAGGGGTTTCTGTCCAGCTTCACTTTAGCTTGGTGAGAAGGTCATTGTCTCAGTACTTCCAGGATAAAATTAAGACAGTGTCATTTTCTAATTGTTCTGTACATGATAACCCCTTTTGGACATCAAGCAGAATATGCAGATTCTTGGGCAAAAAGTGTGGAGCCTTAATTCTTTCAAGTTGGCTTTCGTGAGACAGTCTAAAAGAAGGGAGTAACGGGATGTTAGCAAGCATATCAAAAGGCCACTCAGGAGTTAGGCAAAAATGTTCAGGTTGTGTTCTTTTACATCTGTTCAGAGATCCAAAAACTTCACTCTGTAGGCAATGATACTAGTAGATACTAGTAGGATTGCTATATACACACACACATATTTATTTATATATATATATATATATATACACACACACACACACACACATATACATATATATGCTTAAATATATAAATATTTATAATGCTTAAAAGTATGATGGTAAGTATGGATAATTGCTGCATGTAGGTGTGTGTATATATATATATATATATATATATATACACACACACATATATAAAGCATTTAAACACGTGACTACAGTTTGTATAGTTATGTATGTGTATATATATATATAGGCAAACACAGATGTGTAAATATTTTTAGGATTTAGAGTTATTTTCATTTTTATCTTTTGTGTATGTTTGTGGTTTCTATATTTTCTGGTTTGTTTAATGACTATACATTACTTTTAAAATTAAGAAATACTACACAGTATAAGATATATTTAAGTTATCAGTATAGCTTATGCCACATAACATGTAATGTCACATTTTTATTAAAGATCAAGATGAAAAGAAATCCCTATGTTAATATTACTAATTCCACATGCATTTATTGACTATTAGCAAAGCCTACTATATACTCAGCTATAATATTTTCATAAATATACTAATATTGCTTTAAATTACAAGCAAGAGTTAAGGTAGAGAAAGTAAATTCAGATTCCACACACGTGTTGCTAACTGTATAAAGAGTGGCATTTGTTAAGTGGGATAAGCTCAATGAGAAATAATAAAAGTATGTTAGATTTCTCTACAATGTCTAGATGTCCAAAGGGGCAGGGGTGAAAAGAAAAGTGACTGTGGATAGCAAATTAGATGTGAGTTGCAGTCTGCGCTGCCAGTTAAAAACTGCTATGTGACTTGGGGTTGAAAAGGCATCCTGTCATGAACCAAGAGGAGAGGCAATTGCCTGCCTGTCTCTGCTGTTGGGCAGAGTGTACCTGGAATACCATATGTATCTCATAAAAGTATAATACCAAAAACCTGAAATTATAGCAGTTTTAGAAAAGAACATAAAAGTATGAGAAGAAATGAGGCTTTAACTGAAAATTAAAAACTAATTGAATTAAGTATGCCTAAATAAATTAGTAATATGGTCATAAGAGAAAAGAATTATTAATGATGAGAAAATGATGAAAGGGAAAAAAATAAATACAGAAAAATCTGATGAAAATGTTTACAGAACATTTTATGACAATTATAAAATTAGTCCTTGGAAATTTTAGAAAAACTACTGATCATGAGTATTACTGGCCAATATGCTGTTTTGTATGTGTAATTTGTTTATTTATTGATCTTTGATATACTTATATTGACCGAATGGGTTGAAAAGATTATATCCATGTAGCATGTTAATGGAGAGAGTTAAAGAAACCCTTTTGTTCTCCCAGTATTTATAAACAACAAATACAATTGAGAGTTCTGTACTATCAAAATTTCAGTTGGATGAAATGATAGCAATAGGATTATTGTTATTTTAAATTAGTAATAATCAGTATATTTACAGTAAAATGAATGACCAAGAGCCTGCAGGTATTGTTCAAAATATATTGGCCACAATGCCTGCCATTCTGAAGGTTACATGCTAAATAAGTGAAAACATACTTATAACGAAAATTGATGAAGTTCAAATAACATAACTCTTAATAAGACATGGAAAACTTATATATCACCCTGGCCACAGTGAGAATGTGCCTCTCAGACCTTCAGTTACAAAGATTTTAATCTAGGGACTCAAGCATCTCACAATTTCATGCCTGTAGTGAAGCTTCATGTCACATGTGCGACTCCCAGTGAGTGAGTGAGCACACAGGGATACCAAGGCGTATGCAAGGACTCCCCCAGAAGCCCTGCCAAGGTGGTTTTTTTTTTGAACTTGCACACCATTGAGGATTCTTTTATTTAACCTTCCTCCTTTCTTCCCTTTATTCAAGGTCAGTCCTGCTCACAGTTTGTTGACTCCTCCAGCCTTTTCCAGCTTCCTCTCCATTTTCTCTCTTTAGTGTTGCCCTTAATCTTCGCATGTTTAATCTGCCTCATGGAGAAATCACATTTCTTAAGTCTACACCTTGCTGTTGTTTTCTTTAAATAGCTCCCAGGTGTGGATGTTTTGCCAGTTAGTGTTTTTTGCATTCAAAAATGTTTTTGCAAAATTAAGAGAGGTTAGATTAAGATAATGGACTAAGCCCAGAGTTACTTAACTGCAGCCAAAAATTTTAGAATTCAGGGAAAATAGATAAAATATGTCCACTGCAATTCTGAAAAACATTAAGACCAGAAATCATGAGGAACTGAAGGAGAGAAATTAGATAAGAGTAAATTGGAAAATGCTGAAGAAAATGTAGTCCGAAATTGTGAGAAGGAAAAGTATTTGACAGTGTGAACAAAAATATGAAGATATAAACTTTAACAGATTTAAGAGAAGTTTGGAATGAATTTTTTTAAAGACAAAAATTTGTTTACAAGTATGTTAAAAACTAAGTATATATCTTAGAAGACCTATACAATGAAGAACAAATTAAACAAGAAAAATATTTCACTTTGATAAAAAATGCAAGAAGATCTAGTGTGATCTCTATAGAATAAAAGATACCATGACAGAGTTTAACGAAAAATAATGATCTGGGTGGAAATATCCGTAAAAGACTTATAGTGAGAAAATATAAAGAGCTTTTACTAATCAATAGAGAAATGCCAATAAAGAGCAAAATGGATGAAATTTATGAGTAAGCAGTTTGAAGAAGAAACATTGGGTAATAAACATATTAAAAATGTTTAATCTTACTAATTACCATGGACCTGGGAATTAAAATAACAATTTGGCAGTAAGTAAAAATTAGAAAATTTTAGATATTTTGATTATGCAATTTAACTTCTGGATATCTATTCTAGAGAAATATCTGTCCATGCTCCATAAATCAGGGCTGATATTGAGCCAGTACACTCTGTTATAATATGTTTTCTTTTTATGGCTAGCTAGTTCTGAGTGGTAAAGCATGTATTCTTATTGGGTAGTATCCAATTATTTTGAATATTAAATATTTTGAATATCATTCTTGGCACCAAAGTTATTTACAAAGATATTCATTACAGCATTGCTTATAATAATAATAATTTTAAAAACAAAAAACAATCTAAGGATCCCTCAGTAAGGGAATGAACTAATAGATTATGCATATTCATATGAGAATGTGCTATCTAGTGCAGTTAAAATAAATTAACTAAATCAAGATATGACAGCATGAATAAATCTCAAAGCCAATACTGGATTTTTGAAAGTTATAAAATGATATATACAACTTGATTTTATTTATTTAAAGTCCTGAATCATAAAATAGCAGCTTGTTAAATAAATTGTAATATATAATCGTAATGTAAAAAGCAGTCTGGAATGTATTCATACTACATTCACAATAGTGGTCAATTTTGGTGAATTAGTTAAAGCAGGATTCTCCAGAGAAAGAGAACCAGTAGCATAATTTTATGAGAACGTGGGGTGCCTATTGTGTATTTCCCAGTCTGAGGTCCTGAGTAGATGAGATGAGATTTCTCAGCTAAAGCAGGCGGGCAGGAAGAAAAGGGGGTGAATTTCTCCCCCCTCTGCCTTTTCTTGTATTTAGACCCTCAACAGGGTTGAATGATGCCCAGCTACATCCGGGAGGGCAATGTACTTTACAAAGTCCACCAGCTCCAGTGCTAATCTTATCTGGAAACACCCTCACAGACACACCCAAAATAATGTTTAATCTGGGCATCCAGTGGTCAGTTAAGTTGACACATAAAATAACCACAATTAGATTACCTTGGGCTTTAACTAATTATGCAATATTTAGTGTTTTATTGCTTAAGCTAAAATGGAGCAATTATGGCAAAGTTTGTCTTAAATTTTATGTCATTTTCATATATTTGAGATTCTTCATCATTTAGAAAAAGAAAAATGAATGGTGAAATGCTTCATTTTTGTTTTTAGAATTCTAATTCTTTGCAAAATTTGTTCAAATATTTAAGCATTTTAAAATTTAAAGTATTATAAATATTATTCTCCAGGGACTTTGGTTTTGGAATTTATGTTGATGAAAGTAGTTTAAAGCAGATGCTCCTACATCACAGCCTTCCTGTTATTCCTTTGGATGTGGAATGAAATTCCTATTAAGTCTTTGAAGTGCTTTCAGAAATCACCTATTGTATCTCTCAGTGGTATATATTTAGAATAGGAGACCTTTGAAATTCATTGTTTACATAAACATTGTGACACAGATTGTATCAGTAGTTTTTAAAGACTTGTTAAAGAGATTTTTTTCCCTAATAAAATTTCTTAGCACTGTCGTAATATGTATTTTTAAACTGAAGATAACGGGGAGGAACCAATTCAGAAACAGTGATATGGTGGCGAATAAAGCTCTGGTCTGAGAAATGTAGACCAGTAAGAATTATTGCATGCTTAAATTTATTTTTAAAGTGAAAAAAACTTCTCCATATGTTTAAAACCTTAGGCAGAAGTCTTACTGACATACTCAAAACAAAATTAAGCATATATGTACCTAAATTTTAGCAAATATCTAAATTTGCTTATTAAACTTAAAAGAATATTTGATTTAGAGCAAGATGAAAAAAATCTAAATGCCTAGACACAGATTGGTGCCTTCCCTAGGAAATCAAATGAGTAATAAACACTTAACTCAATTTTTAGTTTATGTTCTGTTTCTCTTTGTGTTGAATATATTTATAACTTTTGACCATTTCAGATGTTGCTTTGGTACACAAAACTCGATTGTATCTTCTTGACAGTTAATGACTTCATTGTAACTAATTAGGACTTATTACAATCTTCACTGCTGTAGATGTCATTTTAGAAATAAGATGTATCTCTAAGTTTACAAAGTGTCTCACTTTTCAGTTTCAAAAATGGGACCCATTTTTGGACTTCTGACATTAAAAATATTTTTTTTCATTTCTGTTCTTTTTCCCTATATTCCAAACAAAACACACATATATATACACACATATATACGTGTGTGTATGTATACACACACCCCAAGTCAGAGTGTTTACTTTGATGTATTTTCTATGTAAGATTCTTAAGAATCATTAAGACTTGGTTTGATCATAGTATGGTGAAATGCATTTATGTGATATTAATTTATTCAATAAGAACTTGTTGATTACCTGCTATGTACGGGACTTAGTACTAAACGTTAGGTATACAGTGATGCAGAGAAAACTACACAGTTCTAATAAACATAAGAGCTATGTTACTTCTTAGAGAGTCATGCTTGGCTTGTATAGAATAATATATAATTGATCTGGGAGTGATTTTGGTTTATTAGAAATATAAGATAGTATTTTTCACTTTCTAATTAGCAGTATTACATTTCTTAAATCTGATACGGCTAGACTGAAATGTTTACTAATTATACTTCCATAAAAACTTCCTGTTTCACACTTCCAGATGAGGTGTGCGTATCACAAAGTCCTCATGTCTTTTGGTTCTCTGATTTGGCTATTCAACTTCTGGTCCCAGCTGGAACTAAGAACTTCATGTTTGTTCAAAAATGAATAATGAATTTTTACGTTTACTTCAGATCGACTTGGAGTAACGATTTGAGTTCATTCCCGTATTATTCAGTCCAAATTTGTCTTCCATTACGGAGGCCCCTATATTTCAGTTGAAAAACCAGCTTATGTTTACAGGTTCATCACTGGTATTTTTATTGTTTGCTTGCTTTCTCTGCTTTGCTTTCTGAGAAATTACTTGCTCTGGAAGTACTAGCAGTTCAGTTCAGAAACAGCAATCGCCAAATGTCATATTCTACTTGTTCTCTGTTTTTGTAAATCTTTAGGTGGGGGAGCTTGCCAAATTGTCAGATTGCTTCATTGTTTTCTTGTAATGTGCTTGCCAAGTTTAAATATTAATAGCTAAGGAAGTGGGATTTTGTGCAGTGCCTACCTAGTATTAGCTGACAAGTAATTGCTACTTCTTTCATTCAATTTCTGTTCTTTTTTGCTTATTAAACTATTTGACACTTTTTGGGAAATCGCTTTGTCTTTCGACTAAAGATATTTATCTTGATAATGTGAGGAAACTAATATGTAAAATAGGCTTCAAGCCCCAGTAAATCCAAGAACAGCCCCCTTTATCAATGCAGCAGGGTGGCTCTGTTTCAGTTAGCTATTTACCTATTTTTCCTCAAGTTTCTAGCAGCATATTTGCTTTGCCATATTTTCTCACAGAGTGCAGCAAGATCAAGAAGATGGGACACTCTTAAGATGCTATTCCCCTTGGGTGCTTCCACTTCCACTAAGGAGGGTTGCTGATTTGCACGATTACTGCTGTTGTTCTTCTCCACTCCTCTGCTTTAATTTCCCTCCCCTGCTGCTCTGCGTATTGAACAATAATGAATGTTTTCTGAGCTCCCACTGCCCTCTCACCTACTCTCATTCCCAACAAAAAGGGAAAGTTTTTGAAGCCGGTTTCGTTTTATATTAAATTCTACAAAAAATGTGCTCAATTGTATGTGGATTTCCAATGACTATTTATTTATCTTTCCTTGAAAATGTGGATTCAAAAAAGAATAATCACTTTAAATTAGCTTTGGCTGAAACATTGCAGAAAGGGTTCAGTAATGTTATCTTGATTGTCTTTTTGTTTATGTAAACTAAAGTGATATATAAATGTTGCTACCTAGGTAACTCCCAGTTTGCTCGTGAGGATTGACTGGAAAGGGGCTGGATGGAACTTTCTGGGGTGGAGGGAGTGTTCTACATCTCGATTAGGAAAGTGCTTACATGATGTATGTATCATATATATATTTGTAAAAGTCATTGAAGTCTATACATAAGATCTGCAAATCTACCATATACCAAGTACTGTCTTCAAATGATTAAAAAAAGGAGGAAGCTGAGAACACAGACATTAGTCCTAAACAATTAAATATGTGATTAAAATTCAATAAGTAGTTTGAAGGCATGACAGGATATTGTCAGAGAAAATATAAGCCTTGTTTTAATATAATTAAACATGAATCACAGCCAAAATATGAAGCTATGATCCACAGCAATTTTATCTGTGAATATGATATGTATATAGGTACATTGATGGGGTTGGTGGATACATAGGATTGAGGGAGACTATGAAATAAGATTATGTTCTGCAAAAATTCACTCAATTGCATATGGATTTCCAATGACATTTTAATTTTTTCCTAAAAAGCAAAAAACAAAAAACCCAACAGATTTTAGTAGAGTATGTACACATTGAAGCATGAGAGTGAAGGACCTGTGGAGGGACAATAAAAATTGAAGTGATGTATTTTCCAGTATGTTTCAACAGTTCTTTATTTAAAAAAGAAAGATAATACTGATAGGCATTTGCAAGATATGATGGAAAATTAATAACTTTAGGAGCTACTAAATTCAATGCAAAAGAGGAAAATTTATTAAAGTTCAATATTTGGCTTTGCAGGAACTACTTACTAGTCACAATATATATTTGTAATGAATTTACATAAGGAATGATAATTGTTATGAATAAATATCAGAAATTGATAAACCAATAATTTAGCAGTATATTAATTATTATATATTATATTAATATTAATCATATTAATAAAGTGGAGATAAATTTCAGAAGAAGCAATGGAAAAAATTATGATTTATATTTAAACTATTTACATATATTTATTTGGTAAAAATAAAATTTAATTTCAACAAAGGGTACTGGAATACCTGAACATCCACATGCAAAAAAAAAAAAAAAAAAAAAATCTAGTTACAGACCTTACACTTTGCACAAAATTTACCCCAGAATGGCTCATAGAACAAAGTGTGAAATGCAAAATATAAAAATCCTAGAAGGTAACATAGAAGAAAACCTTGGGTATGATGATGACATTTTAGATACAACACCAAAGATAAAATCCATGAAAAAAATTGATAAGCTGGACTTCATTAAAATTTAAAACTTCTGTACCATGAAAGACAATGTCAAAGGAATGAGAAGACAAGCCACAGACGGTGAGAAAATATTTGCAAGAGACATATCTTATAAAGAACTGTTATCCAAAATGTACAAGAACTCCTAAACTCAATAAAAATACAAACAACCCAATTAAAAATTAACAGACACCTCATGAAAGAAGGTACACAAATGGCAAATAAGCATATGAAAATATGTGTCACATCATAGGTCATCAGGGAATTGCAAATTAAAACAATTATGAGAGATACCACTACACACCTATTAGAGTGACTAAAACGTAATACGCTACCAACAGCAATTCCAGACTCTCATACATTGCTGGTGGGAATGCAAAATGGTACAGCCACTTTGGAATACAGTTTAGCAGTTTCTTACAAAACTAAATATACTCTTACCTTATGATCCAGCAATTATACTCCTGGTTATTTATCCATTTTTCGGTGAGTTGAAACCTTTTGTCCACATAAAAATCTGCCTAAGGATGTTTATGGCTGCTTTAATCATAATTGCCAAAACTTGAAAGCAGCTAAAATGTCCTTCAGTAAGTGAATGGATAAACTGTGGTACCTCCAGACAATGAAGTATTATTCAGTGCTGAAAAGAAATGAACTATCAAGCCGTGAAATGACACGGAGGAATCTTAAATGCATATTACTAAGTGAAAAGGGGCAATTTGAATACACACTGTATGATTCCAACTATATGACATTCTGGGAAAGGCCAAACTATGGAGACAGTAAAAGGATCAGTGGGTTGCCCGCCCAGGAGTTAAGGGGGACTGAGGGATGAACAGGCAGAGCACACGGGATTTTAAAGGCAGTGAAACTACTCTGTATAATACTATAATGGTGGATGTATGTCATTACATATTTGTCAAAACCTATAAAATATACAACACAAAAAGCAAATCCTAATGTAAACTATGGACTCTAGGTATTAATGTGTCAATGTAGGTTCATTGATTATAGCAGATGTGCCACACTGGTGTGGGCTTTTGAAAGTGGGGAAGACTGTGTATGTATATTGGGCGCAGAGGGTATATGGGAAATCTCTGTACCTTCTGCTCAGTATTCCTGTGAACCTAAACTTAGTCTAAAAAATAAAGTCTATTTTAAAAAATCAATGAAATAAAATTTAATTTAAAAATAAAGGAAACGCCTATCTTAACAGGAGCACTCTTGAAGCTGGAGCTCCCAAGTTTTACATCTCTCAGTATCTAAGAGAAATTCCTAAAATTCATCCATAGGTGTCTTTTCCTTTCCTTACACAGTCTATACCCACTCTACTTCTCTCATCTGCCTTTATCCTCAACTCTAATTTACTGGAACAAAGCATAGTTGGCTGTGTTCTCATGGACAAAGATTTCAAGGTATTTTCACAACATAAAAAAATGCTTATTTATAAAAGGTAGAAAATATTTTTAAAGTTATATCTGCATTGTCATATGAGCTAAAGAAAAAGCTTGTATCAGAAAAGAAAAAAAGACAACAGTGCTTATAGTAGTTGTTTTAACGTGGTAAGCTATCAATCATACATATTTTTTTTTTCTTTTGTGCTATACTCTGAATACACTATAACTGAAAAGATAGCTTTCTTTATTAGAACCAATAAAGACAAAAACGTCCTTCAGTGTTTTCCACTTACTTCTCCTTGGTCCCTCAAATAGCCACTAGGCATAGACATACAGCCCTAGTTTTATTCCCCATTCACAATTATTGAAAGTCTCCACTGCAGTGAGATCTCTTTGCAACCATCTTTTTTTGAGTCATGTGCTTATTGCTATCTTCAGACCCCAGTGGCAATCCAGACCACAAGTGCTATTGTCACTGGCCTTCATCCTTGCCACCTGGTTCTATTTGACACGTCCGGCCAGTTTTCTTGGCCCTTCTCACTGGGAGGGCAAGTTCTCTCATCAGCCTGTGAGCCTTTTCTGCTAAGAAGTATAATCATTGCAGGGCGGAAGGTGGTATTCACTTTTACCAAAGGTCTCTAGAGTGTTTGCTGTTTTATTGTTTAATTATATTCATGTATGTTATTGGTAGCAAGTGTTTTATAAAAAGGAACAAAAAACAAACCAAAACTTTCTAAAAGGGTGCCTTTTAACCTATGTCATGGGCATTTGAGACTGTGGTAAAGTTAATTTAATGTAAATTTGAAACTTTCTTTCCTCTTGGGTACTTCATTTCTTTGGCAACTTTTCCGCACTAGACCCTAAGGAAATGGTATCATTGTCCTCATAAACTCTGATGTTTAGGCTGCAAATTGATTTATCTGCATATACTTTTAATTCAACTTGGATATAAGATTGTGATAGTCTAGAAATATTAGCATCATCTAAGAAATAAACTGGTAAGAATTCTACTTTTACTTTATGGAAATGTAGTAAAATGTAAATTGATGTAAAATAAAGTGTCAGAGTAAAAGCAGATTTTTACTCTCTGCTTAGAAACAATAGTAAGTTATGTTTTTTTTTTTTTTTTTGTAAGTTATGTTTTTAATCACCTTTCATTCAGGTGACTTGGGTGTCAGTTGTATTTTGGATGAATCTGATTTATGTACACAATGGCATGTTTAAAATATTTTAATGATTGGAAATTACATAATTCATTATTTTGTGCAAGTTGCAAATTCTGTAGCTTCAATTATCTTGCTAATTTTGTGAGCCATATGGTCATAAAATCATAATGTGACCCAGTGATTATTATTCCAAAGTTATTTTCTTCTCCCTCACTTTTTTTTCTTGCTTTCATGCGAATATGAACAAATAATGATTAAGATTATTCAGACTTCCACAAACAACTAGGAGAAAGGCAACACTTCCATCTCACCCAGACCAGCTCTCCCAATCAGTGCTTGCATTACAAAGTAACCATTTTGACAACCATGTTTATTTATGAGCATATTGTTCTGGATTTTTTGCTTTGTTTCTCTTTGTAGCAGTGGCTGTGGGTGAAGGAATGTCTGTTTAATATGCATGCTCCTGGAGAGACTGTCATTTGAACTAACTTTTCAGAGTTCCTATCACTCTGCCCAATTTTTAAGGTGACTGAATACTTTTTAATAATAGGTAACATTAAAAATACAGGAATGATCATACTGTATAGCACAGGGAACTATATTCAATATCCTGTGATAAACCATAATGGAAAAGAATATAAAAAAAGAATGTATATACGTGTATAACTGAGTCACTTTGCTGTACGACAGAGATGGGCACAACATTGTAAGTCAACTATACTTCAATAAAAAAAAAATGCAGGAATGAAACAATCCATTTCTTCCCTAGGATACACGAGGTAGAGGAAGTAACTCACAGGATAAGAATAAATTTGGCACTTGTTGCTATAACCCTTAGAGTGAATCCTTTTATCTTCCAGGGTGATCATGCTAAATAAAGTAAAACAGCTCCCATTTTAAATAGATCCACAATCCGTTCTTACCCCTTCTCCTCCTTGGCTCCACATCTATCTGGAGCTTCTATGGGCCCTACTAAACACAGATCCAGACAGTTTTGAGGACTAATGTAACAACTGAGGATCTGATGAACTCTATGAATCATCTCCCCAAGTACATGCACCGATGCATACAGCACAAAACTTTGCACATAATTCCATTGTATCAGAAGCCTAGTCGTGGAGTCCCATGACTCTGGCTTAGCTAAAACTGGGTTGATAACTATGTTTACCAATATCTACTTTACCTTTTTTTGGAAATAGCTTCTGAGTTGTGTTCTGCAGAATCCCATTTTTCTGCTCTTTAGTCCTTAAGCTTTGGGAGAGACTGATCCAATCTCTTGCTCTCTGTGGCTAGTTTGCTCAAACTGCTATAACAAAACACCATAGACATGGTGGGTTAAACAACAAAAATTTATTTCTCACAGTTCTAGAGGCTGGAAAGTCCAAGATCAAGGTGCTGGTGAGTTCTATTCCTGAGGCCTCTTTTCCTGACTTGCAGTTGGCTGCCTTCTTGCTGTGTGCTCACATGACAGAGAAAGAGGTGGGGGGCTCTCTGCTGTCTTTTCTAATAAGGGCACAAATCCTTTTGGATCGGTGTCCTACCCTTATGACCTCATTTAACCTTAATTACCTCCTAAAGACTCTAAATATAGTCACACTGGTCAGCGTTTCACTATATGAATTTGGTGAGGGGAATACAGTTTAGTCCAGGGCAGGCTGTCATGTGATCCAGGCTTGGGCAGTAGATGTATTCCCTCTCTTGACCACATGATTAGTTTAGACATAGTCATGTGACACAAACCGTGTATGTGAGCCCCAATTTGGAGAATCTGGGGAAACTTCTGGGAAAAAGAAGCTTTTAAAAAATGTTATGGGTCTTCTGTGGCGGCACAGTGGTTAAGAAAACGCCTGCCAATGCGGGGGACACAGGTTCAAGCCCTGGTCCAGGAAGATCCCACAGGCTGCGGAGCAACTAAGCCCGTGTGCCACAACTACTGAGCCTGTGCTCTAGAGCCCTCAAGGCACAACTACTGAGCCCGTGCGCCACAACTACTGAAGCCTACGCACTTAGAGCCTGTACTCTGCAACGAGAAGACACTGCAGTGAGAAGCCCGCACACCGCAACAAAGGGTAGCCACCGCTCGCCGCAACTAGAGAAAAGCTCACGCGCAGCAATGAAGACCCAACACAGCCAAAAATAATAAATAAGTAAAATAAATTTTAAAAAATGTTATGATCTGTTATTAGTACAAGTGAAATAAGTTTGAACATGCTGGCAACTGCCTTGTTGGGTCTAGGATTAAGCCAAGAGAGAAAATAAGAAAGGAAAAAGAGGGGGAAAGAGAGAAACTGAGGTAGGATGCCATTATTTAAGCCCCTGAATTGAGCAATACCTAGAATAAAATATCACTTATAACTTCTCAACTGTATAAGCCAAGACTCCCTTCTTGTGCTTAATCCAATTTAATTTAGATTTCTGTCTCTTGTAACCAAGATTCCTGACCAATACACTCAGCTACTGGTGGAGAAGTGTGATTGTGTACCAGAGAAATGGATACAATTGTAAATGGAAAGGAAATACCTAAATGGAAGATGGCTTTTGACTATGTAATCTTGAAGGAGAACATGAATCTCAATATATATTAATTGATTTATATAGGCCTGTTTAAAAGCATTAATCTTCAGATTTCAGAATCTGGGTAAGTAAAAATGAAAAATGAAGCACTTTTCATGGCTCTTATACTATTTTTCATTTAAAAAATATGAATAGAATGATTAAATTTCTATCCAACTACTTAAAATATATAAAAATGTCCAAAACTCAGTATGAGTTACAGCTGATATAATGCATGCCTTTGAAAAGTCGAATGGTCATACAGTTTCAAACAGTAGTTTTATGTCTAAAATATCATGGGAACAGGTATTCAAGAAGAGGGATGCCCAACCGTCGTAATCAACTTTTAGCTCATGGCACATCAAAACTGGGGTATAGTGTAGAGTTAAATAGAAAAATCAAGTTGGCAAGCAAAGGAAGTAACCCATACTTACGTTTCAGATACAAAGTGAAATCAAGATCTGAGATGACAAGTTTCAGTTAGAAGTCACTCACAGCAAAGAGGAAAATGATTATTGGGAAACAATAAACATAGTAGACAAGAATGCAAACTTATTTTCAAATAAACTTGGGTTTGATCCCTGCTTTGCCATTTATCAAATCCAAAATTCACAACTTCTACAAGTTATTTTATATTTCTAAGCCTCAATTTCTTCACTTGGAAGTGAGGATAATAGTACGTACATCATAAAGTTATCTGTGAGAATTAATTGAACTACTGCCCACTGCCTTATTATTATTTGAGTTTAGACCATGAGATGATGTACACAAGGTGCTTAAGAAAGCCCTTGATCAAGAGTTAGCACTCAGTGAGTAGAAACTGCCCTTTTTATGATAATTATAATCATTGTAATAAACCCAAGCAATGAGATCCTGGTTTGCATAACCCATTCATAATTAGCCCAGTTCTTGCTCTAAAGGTCATTATGCTCTCAGCATATGCATATTAGTTTTCATTCATACATCTGAAACCCAGACACATAGTGTATGAACAAAATAGCAAGGTTTTCAACAGTTATAATGATGCTTGTAAACAAGCTTCTGTAGTAAAAACCTGAGTATTTATGCTGCCTTTCACATTGTATGTGATGCGAATTTCACCTGAAGTTGCTCTAAATGATAATGATTTCCGTCTGTCTACTGTTCAGGTTTCTCATTATATTTTAAGATTCTCCTTCTTTAAGACTTGGTGTGGCAAAGCAAAATAGAATTTAGCCAAAGATGGAGTTGAAAAAGAGAAAAGTCATGTTCCAGACCATCTGCTTTTAGATATGATTCTTAGAATGATGATTTCATTTGAGGTTCTTTTCAGGTACCACTTTAAAATATGACATTTCACAATTCATTCCTAGTAGCCCTAAGAATATTTAAAAATATCAGTTCTGATTCAAAATAGAGAAAACCAAGATAATATTTAAAAGCTAAACATTATCATTATGATTACTTACTGTATTTTCAACCTTAAAGTTGAACAAGTGAAAAATTTCAGCAGGAGAAATGGAAATTCCATCTAAATAAAAATGAGATACTTTGTGGTTTTAAAGGGATCTGAAAGAAAGAATAGCTATTTTTTAAATAAATGAAGGTCTTTATTGGCTAAAATTGATTTAAATGGTATATATGTACCATTTAGGTTAGAATGATGTTTTGACTTTGATACAAACTGATAGAAAAATTATACTAAAACTTGTTTGGAAATTTGTTATTATTGGCATCTGTACTTTGATAAAATTCCAGAGGTTTCTCACTCTTGATTCTTGATTTTCAACATATGTTGTCACATATTTATTTAATTTGGTGACATAAATATTAATTTTTCAATTAAATTATCATGTTGTAAATGTTAGGTTACATGTAAAGTATTTTTGAAGACTGTAATGTTCTTATGGAGCGTTTTTAGAGTTATTCAAAGTATGACGGATTTGAATGGAAGCTCCCAAAGTTATTTCATATAATTTTCTAAGCAAATTATCTAATGCTAAAACAGATAGTCCTTATGTCACAGGTTGTAATGTTTTCAAAAGAAAATACTGGCCCAAGCATTAGAGACATTATAATAGTTGATTTGTTCTGCACAATTTTTACAGCAAGAAAATGTCCAAAATAGATCTACTTGGCACTTTGAATAGCAGTCCAAACAAAATCACAGTTTAGAAAAGAATCTTTCTGAAGAAAGTTCCCAGAAGCATAGAGAAATGATGATGATTTATTTGATTTACAGGAAAGAACTTTCTTGTCAGTGCCCTCTGTTCATCTTTATCACTTTATTATCCCCAAAGCACTTATCAATGGTTTTTATTTTTCTCTCTCCCTCCTTGCTAGAATGTAAGCCCCTGAGGGTAGAGATTTTGTTTGTTTTGTTTCTGGGGGTATCCCCAGTGCCTAGATTAGTGACCGGCACATGGTATGTGCTCAGTTAATAATTTTAGATAAATATGTTACGAATTAAGAATTGCATGGAAGCTTGTCTTTCACAGCAGTGATGGGAAACTGGGGGTCTTCCAGTGAGTCTCTGGTAAGCCATTTAGTGCTTGGTCTGCACATAGATTTTTCTCTCTGTGAGTAGTAAAAATACAGTTAAATGTGGATTTGTAACTTTTTTGTACTGAAAAAGAACACTAAAATCCTGAAATGCTTTTAGATCACCTGTTCTAAAGAATTTAATACTTAATTGTCACCATAATATTTTAAGTGTTATAGAGATAGGCCAAATTTAGCTTTGGGCAAGATAAAAGACTTATGAACAATCAGATTTGCATGGAGAAAAATGTTAGTTTATTTGCTAGAATCAAACTCATGTGATTAGAAAGTACAGGTATTGGAGGGGGGCAGAGATAGTATTTATTTGTCAAGAATCTTCTAACATTCTTCTCCAGAGAAGATGCTGGAATTAGTACACATGCCATGAAATCTTAGATGCCAATGAAAATTTAAAAACAATTTGCATGTCTTAAAAGCCAGTTACATTGCCACAGTGCCATATTTCTAGTTTCAAGGTTTAAGTATGTTTTCCCCCCACGTGATTGTGTGAACAGCAAGTATTTACACAAATTTTAGAAATTTTTTAGAAAGGTCAAAAAATCTTAATCTGCTTTAGAAAACATCTTCTTCAGGAAGCATGTGAACGTTAAGTTTATAAATTGCTTCAGTAAAATTGCATCTTCCCCGATGATATTTAAGTTCAGAAAATGAATTAAAGATGGCTCTACCTTAATCAGTTACTATTATTAAGGGAAGAAAAACACTATCACTGCATTAGCAATACCCCTTACTGGCAGAGCTGGTCAGAAATAACCTCATTCCCGCACAGTCCTAGGTTTCAAACAAGCAAGTAGTTAGTATCGCAGCAGCTCATTGTAGTAAGTATGGGAGCAATCTAGACCAAATAATGATGAGAAGGGGCCCCTCCAATAAAAAGCCAAATGTTTAAAAGTTTAAATAAAGTTAAATAACAAAATGGTAGTAGTAGTAAATGATTAAATAATGACTGATTTTTTTAAAAGCTATATTTATTCTAGAAGTTCATTCTATGACAGAATTAATCAATTTTGGCCTTGACTTGATCTGAATATTGATTTAAAAGTTTGGCCCTAAGTAATTTGGCCAAAAAAATGCATTTGGTGCATTTCTAGTATATGGAAGTTTTCAGCTGGTATAATTACTACCTATTTTGTTTTAGTATTATTGATAATCAACAAAGTGTTGTTTCTTAACCCTTTTGACAAGAAACCAATTTTCAATTAAGCTCTGTAGAAATCACCAGTACAATTAATAAATCTGTGATTTCTTTTTTAAAAAATTAGGGTAGATGAGATACCAATTTAAATCAAAATTAGAAGGACAGTTTAAAAATTTCTTTGATAATTGAGTATGTTCCTGTTTTCCTTCCCCTGTATTTCTTGCCAACTATTCAGACTTCCCATGCTACAGGGTTGGGTAAACTGTGTTTACCCTCCATGTTGTAGTTTGAACCTGTATTACTGTTCATCCTCAGGGTGACCTGCCTCAGCTCTGCTTCCTCTGAGCTAGTATTGAAGTCCTTTGGAGAAGATGTCAAATATAATTGTTATTCTCTCTCTCTCTGTGTAGGGTGACTGTTCACATTGATCAGAAGCTAACTTCTGTCTGATGATTTTTCTTCAGTTAATATCAAGGGTGCATAAGTAAAGCTATTATCAGCCTCTTCTTATAACCATACACTTCTTTTATCTACAGGAAATGGCATATGTCCATTAGATGAAAGCAATAAAGTATACCCTACTTTTTTTGACTAGATATGTTATCCATTTTTTCTTGGTGTTTTGTGTCATCTCCCGCCCAACTATGAAATATGAGGAGATACATTGTTACAAATAAGCCCACTCCACATGTAATACCTCAAGTTGTAAAGTGATTGAATAAGAAATAACCTCGTGCTCTATTACCCTCATCGGATATAGATTAGCTTGACAATTTTGAATCTGTCCTCCTGCTGTACCCTTGTTTGTCCTTGAATGCCAGCATCTATTCCTGTACCCAATGAACAGGCAGTATAATGCAGAGTGGACTAAAAATAAAAGCTCTAGAGGCTGATGAAATGAGGCCGTTCTACTGTGAATATTTAGGAAAAGAAAAAAGTAATGTTGTTGTATTGAAACTTTCCAACTTTCTTCAGCTTTTCGGGTGTTTACTGGAATCTGAGGACAGCGTCTGACTGCCAGAGTTATTTTGGTTTCTATTGCTTCTGTTATTTCATGGCTGTGCCTGTAATTGCATACTTCCCCAAATTTCTTAAATTCTAGAGGAAAATGAAATACATGCACTCTTATCCCTCTCTTAACTTCCGTCTTCACTATGGGATCTCATGGATGGGTTATATAGGAAGTAGTAATGGAACTGACACTATACCACCACGGTGGTTTGTGAGTTGCTCAGGGATCAGGCTACCAATTCCATAAAATAAGCAATCCTATAAAGACAGAAAGTAGAATGTGTGGTTTTTTGCAGAGCTGGAGGGTAGAAGTGGGAAGACATAGGTACAGGGTTTCTTTTTGGGGTAATGGATACAGTCTTTCTTTAGGGGGTAATGAAAATATTTAAAATGAGATTGTGGTGATGGTTGCACAACTCTTTGAATATGGCAAAAAAAATTGTATATTTTAAAAGGAAAAATGTGATATGTGATTTATATCTCTATAAAGCCATTACATTTATAAAGCAGGTTTTAAATATAATTTTTAAAAAATTGTCAACATCCCTAAGAAACAGAGTTCAAGTAATTATCACTTGATCAATTTACAGATATTTCTATTCCCTCCAAAAGGTGTTGGCATTCTTACCCTTAATGCTTAATCATGCTATTAGAAAGTGGTATTGCTACATTGCTAATAGAAAAACTCCTTTTATTTTAGAAATTGTGATAAAGTCCTTTTATATATAAAGAATGACATGTTATCGTATTTGATAAACCAACAGTGTGTATCATGAACCCTTTTCATTATTTTGAAAAATACATTTGGATCTTACATTCATGCTCTAATTCACAAAGTTAGGAAAAAAAAATAGTCTCAGTGTTTCTGGCCTGGATTAATGAGGTTCAAAAATATGTAAATGACACATTGAATTCCAGAGTCTGTTATTCCAATTCCCTCTAAAGAAACGGCGTATTAAAATAATCCAGCATGATCATGTTTTTTAGTAGTGTGTTTAGGTATTGGGATTTATGTGGTAAAGAAAAATATAGAGTGTGCTTAATGGATAGAAGATGTCATTGTATATTCAAATATTTACTGAACATCCATAAAATTTGCATTACAATGGCGTTACATAGAATAAGAAAAGCAACGACTCTCTTTTTTAGGGGCTGTTTGAATGCCCGGGAGAGACAAGCACACACACACAAACATATACACAAAAGAACACACAGAAAAAGTACCACACAAGCTGTTAGGCAAATATATACCCACTAACATAAACGTACAAATACTAATAAGAGTATCAACATCAACCACATGTGCATTCATTCATGCACACACACAATGAAAAACAAACAAAAAGGGAGAGATTGAGATTATTCCTCTCTGAGGGGATCAAGGAAAGTTTGAGGAAGTGCCTCTGTTAGTCTAGATGATGTGTTTGGAGACTAGGAAGAATACAGGTTAGGTTTGGGGGAAAAATTGTTGAGAAATCACAAAACTCTTAGGTAAAACTAAAACCAACAACTGTGTGTGTGTTGGGAGTGGAAAGAGATCTCTTGACTCTTAGTGAAAGCACAGTGGTTTTGGAAGGTTTGAGAATGGATGTGATATTCTCAGGCAACAATGTTCGTGATGAGACTGGTTAATTCAGTAACAGTGATTATCCAGAGTTTAAAATTGGCAAGATAGTGATAATGTTAAATTTGGGTGCTGAATTCTCCTAAGACAGCCCTGATCACGGGAAGTCCAGACTGAATACAGAGGCTAAAAAAAAAGTAACAAGAGAAAATGGAAAGACTGAAGGGTGGTTAAGTGTTTGTAGAGAGATTGGGGGATTTATCTTCCTGATGCCATCTGTCAGCGTTATTATTTTTGACATCTATTATGTATTGGGGCACTGCGCTAGGCACTGTAAACACATCGTCTTTTCTAGCTGTTGAGCTGTATATTATGATTATTAACCAATTTTGGTGGATGAGAAAGTTGAAGTCTGAACAGACTAGGTATATACTCTTAGCTAACAAGTGGCAGAGCAGAGATTCAAACTGAGGATGATCTGATCTCAAAATCTGCCCTATTTAGAAATTCCCATGGTTTCTTATTACAAATACCTTGATAAACATAAAAGTCATTTTAACTGATTTTACAGTGAATCATATTAATCTTGATTTTAATTTAATTCCAATCCCTGGTTGCATTTTGAAACTCTTAGCGTAAGACCTTTTATATACCAGTGATTCCATAATATGCCTATTGTTTTTTTAAATTTTCACATCTTCATCCTTAAGAATATTTACCTTCCCTTGGTGAGATTTTGAGGCTGTTATGCAAATAAGCCCAATGAAAGATCCTGTTTCTGGAACTCAGAAAATATGATCTCTTGGTAATCTGCATTATATGTATGAACAATGAGATTTAGCTGATTAAAGGTCTTCCCTACAACTTTATTGCGAAGGTGTTGATATGGAAAAAAAGGAGGTGAACCATCAACAACAAGCCCACTAAGAATAATAGTAGCTCACTTCAGTACAATGATTTGTATTTCCACAGTGTTTTCACACAATCTGGCCTCTCTGAACAGGTTGTATGATCACCATTTTACAGGTGAGAAAACTGACACTCAGACAAATTACATAATTTTTTAGTGTCATACAGCTGAGATTTAAGTGCTAGCACTCTGACAACAAGGTATGCACATATTTTGATATACTCAGCTGTTCACCTGACTTTGTAAAACCAGCTTTGAAAGTCAGTACAGTGGAACAGTGAAAACTAATGACTAAAGTTTTGAGACCTAGAAAGAAGATCCTTTTCTTATGTGATGTTGATATTAAATTAACTTTGATATCTGTGAGATGTGATTAATAATAATCTTGTGGAGTCAATAAATTGTAAAATCTAAGCAAGCATGGAAAAGTAGAGCACTTATGCCAGATCCAATTTTGTCAAATATTTGTAACCAAATGACATTCAAAGAGGTTTCCGCTATGTGTGGAGTTGATGAATTATCAATATCAGTGACTGTCACTAAGTCTTTATTTTCCTTAATCCAAAAAAGTATTATGTTTATGCTTGATGCTATAAGACAAAAATACTGAAACGTAGTATACTATGTGTGTAGATTTGACACACAATTATGAGTTTATAAGATGTCCTTAAAACATAAATCTAATGTATCTACCTCAACATAATTTATTTAATAAATATTGATTATAGGCTATGTTTCAGTTACTGTGTTAGATAGACATGAGTGAAGACCAAGTTTTAAAAAAATGATGATAGATAACAGATTAATTTAATCACTGTGGCAGAACCTGACTATATATCCACCCAATTCATTTTCTCTTCGTCCTGGGCATATAGATAGACCACATGTCCCTACCTCCATATAGTTACAGGTAGCTATGTGACAGAATTCTGGCCAAAGGTTACCAGCCACGCTGTGGACCCACCGTGCTGTGTACCTGCCGTGTACCATTCTTCTGGCTCTTTCCTCTTCTGGGGATGACCTTGAAAGCCAAGTATTAAAGATGGTAGAATCACAGGAAGAATCCTGAGGTTCTGGGATAATATGCCCTTAACTAATATAATCTCCATTATAACAGAAATTATATACAGAAATTGACAGAAATGTCTACAGTCCTTAAGGTCAGAGAATAGTATGAAAATAGCTTCCAAAAAGGTTAAATGTGTGACCTGGTTTTCCTTTATCTACTTAAATATGTATTAAGCTCATACTATGAACTAGGCATTGTGCTAAATGCTGGGGATAAGCTAGAAAATAATACAGATAAAATCCCCTAATTTGTGGAACTGGCACTCTGTTGTAGGGGAGAGACGGTTAAGAAAAAAGAAACAATAACATAATCATTGACTATTTAAATTCTTTGAAGGAAATTAAAGGGGTAATATGATAGAAAATGACAGAGTGGTCAAGGAAGTCTTCTTGGGAAAGTGATAGTGAAGCTAAGGACAGAAAGTAGCTGACAACAGAACCAGAACAGTAGACTTTCTTGACTATTAAACCAAAGTTCACGTCTAATTGTAGGAAACAGCTCCAACCCATTGAACTAATAGGACCCTAACTAAACTCCAAAATGTCATTTATTTAAACTTCACTTTGATTGTCCATAACATGGCACTATTGCCCTTTTCAATAATATCATGTAAAATGGAAAATTTCTATCCATATATAAACACCCACAGGAGTTGAAGGTGCTTGACACCTAAAACGACTTTTCTAATTAGCATAGTTTACTATTTTTAAGCTCCTTAAATTTCACATGCTCAGTTATTCAACTGAGCTGAGACTGACAGCCAGATAAATCTTTTTAGTTATTCATGATTAACTTGAATATCATCATAGTTAATATTCCTTAAAGCAGATTTAACTCTAGGGAAGCTGAATTGAACAGAACTCTGGAAGGCACTTTTTTGGTGAAGATGATAAAAGGATACTCTTAAACTTAACCATAGGTGTGTTTGACTAATGAAGGCATTTCTACACTTATTAGAAAAACTATAGGAGCAAGTTCATGATCTTTCTTATAGTCACATGTAGGAAGGCATTTATCACTCCTCTCTATGGCTGGTTACAGAAGTTTATCTTAGAGAACTTAATAAAGAAGAAAGTACTAGATAGGAGATATATATATGAAGTTATATTAAGAAATCTCAGAATCACACTGGATGAGGTTTTTAAGATATCAGAATAGATTTCTGATTTACATATTTTATCCAAGATGCTACAGAAGGGAGCTTTTAACTTACGGATAAATGATTCTAGAATCTTTAAGTTGTTGGGATATTTGAACAATTTATAAATGAGGAGGTAACACTCAGGTTGTGAGTGTGACTTAGGTACTTGGGAGCAAGGGACGAAGAGGGGAATCGGGTCCAGGTTCTCTGAGTGTGTGCTCCTGGCTTTTTTCCACCACACCTCCCATATCTTCCCAAGGTTTTATTTATTTACTTATTTACTTTTTCCCTGTATGCTGCTCTTACTAAGTACTCTTAATGTTGATTTATTTCTGATTTATATTTTTGGAAAGTATAATGTCTCCAAATATTTTGAAAATATAACCTTTTTAAAAATTCATAACAAAACAAAGAAACAAAGGAAATAAAAAGGAGTTTCTAGATGCAATTAACAGATATAATATTAAGGTCTACTTGAAAAAAAATCAGTAGCATAATTTTAGTAACTTAGATCCATAACATTCATGTCTTCCTATTTAATACTTCATATATAAGTAGTTTATTAGAAGAATCTTACCACAGAAAATCAATGTCACTTTTTGTGGTAATAATTAATTGTTTTAGATCTATAAAAGACTATGGACAGCTTTGGATTTTATTCAGAGGATTTTCTCACAGTGCCAGACACTTATAGCAGTTATATTATCTTATAGTATCACTTACATATATAAGTTAATGCTCACAAAAATCCTGTAAGTAAGTATTATCATTATTACCCATATTTTAGAGATTAGGAAACCAAGGCTCAGAGTGGGAAAACAAATTGTCCAGTATCACACAACTGCTAAGTGCTGGAGCTTCTATTTGGCTTTAGCATTCTGATTCTAGAGCTTATATTCTGAATTTCTAGGTGGTATGATTTCCCAATATGGTTTCTCTGTTGCCTCCAGGGTTTTTTATTAACTAAATGCCAATTCTTTCAAGTTTGTCCCTCTCTCTTTTTTCTTTTTTGCTTTCAATCTTATATATGACCACACAAAAACAAACAAATGGCAACAAATACAATAACAAAAAAAACCTAAGAACTCAAACAGAAAACCTAAACAAGGATTTTTTTTCTCACATCATGACAAACATTAGGTGTTTCATTTGACACCTCTTTTCCTTCAGTCTATTGCAAATGCCAGACCATTCATCTAATGGCAATAATACAATGAATACTATCTATCGAGTTTCTCCCATGTGTCAGGTTCTTTACAAGCGTTATTTTGCTTTTTGAATCCTCACAATTTTTAGCCCCATTTTACAGATGATGAAATCCAAGAGTTAAAGTAAACATAGAATTGAAATAACTTACACAAGATCAATTACCTAGGCTAAGTTCTGTGGGTTTTTTGTTTTTTGAGGTTTTTTTTGTTTTTGGGTCTTTTTTTGCCTCCGAAGTCTGGGTTCTTTCCTCTCTGAACTTGCTAAGGAAATATCCCTCATCTGCACTTTAACATGATTCCCAGGTGCTTCACTTGCACATTAAATTGGAGAAACACTGTATTAGGCTACACATAATGCTGCTTTCCTTTTCTAACCAAGGATTAAACAGAGAGAATGAAGGCACATAGTATAATAAATATATAAAATAAACAAAAACCCCAAATCACTCCTAGTTGTTACTACCAGATAGATTAGGAGATATATTTCATCTAAAAAAGGCCAAACAGAATGAAATACAAATAATAAGAAAGTAAACAATAGCTCTTAGAATTTAAAAAATATGATTAAAAAAAATCTTAACATGGATTGGAATATAAAATTAATCACCTAAAAATTAGAACAAAAGAACAAATAAATAAAAACAAAAAATAAAGAATGGAACCAAAACTAAAATAACACATCTGATTACTTGGATTTCCAGTGGGAGAACAGAATTATACAGAATTAGCAAGGGCTGATGAAATAAAGAATAATAGACACTTTGCAGAACAGATTTTATGTTAAAATGCTCCACACAGTGCCTAGTCAGACTGAATAAAGACCTTTACTTGACAAGGCAATAGGAGCTTTCAGGAACTAAAAAGGATGAGAGAGAGAACTATTAAAAGCTTCAAGAGAAAAAGAAGAGACCACAATCAAAACAATGAGTAATAGCATGAGATTCACACCAACATCACTATATGCTAAAAGTCAACAGACACACTCCTTCAAAACATTGAGGGAATATTTTCAAACTTGAATTCTATAACTAGACAAACTTGTCATTCAAATGTGAGGACAAAAAAAAGACATTTCAGATATGCAAAGGATCAGGAAACCCTGGAATCAAGAAAGCACAGAAAAGCAGCAAGGGGATTTTGCATGAAGAAAACCACATCACTGTGTAGAAATAGTCAAGAATAGAGCAGAAGCACGAAGACATCCAAGACAAAGACCCCTATGACAATCAAAGGAATTGATAGTATGATAGAGAACTTAAAAAACCTTAAGGAGATAAACAGTAATTGATGGAGTGTAAAAACGTTGAATACGTTTGAACTGCACTCTATTAAGTGATTTAAAACTTAGGACATTATAAGAAGAGGGAAGAAAATATACCCTGAGCATCCTAATTGGCTTTATTATGTGTATTATTTTCCTGCTCATAGTGATGTGCAAGCAGTTTTAAGAGTTTACATCTTCTAAAATCAATGGTTATGGCTAAACACAGAACATGTGGCTACAGTTTCAGAAAAGAATATGAAATTTAAATTCAGGTAACATAAAACTAAAAATACAGATGAAAGCTGAGAGACCAAAGATGGTGAGCAGAGATGGGTGGGGATTGTTAGGCCAGGGTAAGATTGCTTATGTCCTCATGTTGGAAAAGTTACTTTGTGTAAGTTAATGGAATGAAAAATTGAGGTTTAAGTATTTTGTTTAAAGTTCTAGCCAGGAACTAAAAAGTGATGTGTAAATATATTGAGAGGGAAGGTGGAGATGGTGTTGGAATATTTGAGCTAACTTTCAACTATCACAGCAGAAAGACTATAAACGATAACTTGTAAATCTTATATAGTCATATAAGACTTTTATAGGCAACCATAGGAAGAATCTAAAACCCAAAAGAGTCAAGTTATGAATTTTATTCAACTGGAGAAGGTTGTACAGTGGGAGAAATATGGCAGGAGACTATTTTCATTATAAGCCCTTCTACAGTGTTGGAAAATTATAGCCCTACGCATTCATAGCTTTGTTAGAAATAAATCTCTTTGTTTCACATATGTTTCAAACCAAAGAAAGTTAAATCCTTACTGAATATATCTGAAAGATGATTCACTACAAATTAATTTTAGTGAGTGATATTTTATATAATTTTCCTTTATTTGTAGGTAAATATAGTCATGTTCTTATAAAAATGTTTCTGCTACCAGAAACATAGGCATTCAAAAATTTCCATTTGTGACAGAATTTAATATGTTTTGAAATACTTAACAATATTTTGATGTTGCCTTTGTCTTTGAGTTTGCTTTAAGGTACATAATTTAACATGCACATTTCTGATACTGTATACAAAGATGATAAATAAGGCATTCCTGTTCCCCAAGGTGTACAGTCATTGTATTGTGATGGCAACATTGACAATAACATACATACAGTATTCAAAGTACTGTGGTTTCAAAGATATCTGGATTTTGTTATAAGGCACAAAGTAGAATGAAAGAGTAGGAAAAGGAAGTAGAAGAAAGATCTTTAATGAATTATGAATGAATACTGGCAATTATAAATGGGGACTTGTCTCATTTCTTCCAATAAGATGAGACTAACGTAGGAGAGAAATGAAAATGTGGTAAAATAGGCAAGGTGCCCATAATTTGATGTCAGCTCCTCATCTTTCCCCTGCTTGAATACTCTAAAGAAAAGCCAAATTACTAAACTTTCTATTAGTACTATTGACTGACAATAAGCACCTCAAGAAAAACTGTAGCAGAAAATACCCTTTCTCAAAGTAATGTTTAGACTGCAGCAAAGTATCCTTAAAATGAATATTGAATTTCATGTGTAGAACTGTCCTCAGAATGTCTCCGTATAACTCCTAGTGATACTAAAATGGCAGTTGTTTTACCAAACTGTAGTTTTATATGAAATGTCTAATATTTGGTGGCTTTTTACCTACAATGATGGAAGTTTCATATGTTTTAAACTAATGTATGGATCTCTTAAAAGTAATTATTATTTGAAATAATATTTTTATTTATTTTTATTTTTTTCAATAGATCTTTATTAGAGTATGATTGCTTCACAATACTGTTAGTTTCTGTCGTACAACAAAGTGAATCAGTCGTATGGATACATATATCCCCATATCCCCTCCCTCTTCAGCCACCCTCCCACCCTCCCTATCCCATGTCTCTAGGTCATGGCAAAGCACCAAGCTGATCTCCCCGTGCTATGCTGCTGCTTCCCACTAGCTATCTATTTTACGTTTGGTAGTGTATATATGTCGATGCTACTCTCACTTCGCGCCCCCCCCCCCCACCCTGTGTCCTCAAGTCCATCCTCTATGTCTGTGTCTTTATTTCTGCCCTGCCACTAGGTTCATCAGTACCATTTTTTTTTTTTAAGATTCCATTTATATGTGTTAGCATACGGTATTTGTTTTTCTCTTTCTGACTTACTTCACCCTATATGACAGACTCTAGGTCCATCCACCTCACTACAAATAACTCAATTTCGTTTCTTTTTCTGGCTGAGTAATATTCCATTGTATATATGTGCCCCATCTTCTTTATCCATTCATCTGTTGATGGACATTTAGGTTGCTTCCATGTCCTGGCTATTGTAAATAGTGCTGCAATGAACATTGTGGTACATGACTCTTTTTGAATTATGGTTTTCTCAGGGTATTTGCCCAGTAGTGGGATTGCTGGTCATATGGTAGTTCTATTTTTAGTTTTTTAAGGAACCTCCATACTGTTCTCCATAGTGGTTATATCAATTTACATTCCCAACAACAGTGCAGGAGGGTTCCTTTTTCACCACACGCTTTCCAGCATTTATTGTTTCTAGATTTTTTCATAATGGCCATTCTGACTGGTGTGAGGTGATACCTCATTGTAGTTTTGATTTGCATTTCTCTAATAATTAGTGATGTTGAGCATCTTTTCATGTGCCTCTTGACCATCTGTATGTCTTCTTTGGTGAAATGTTTATTTAGGTCTTCCACCTTTTTTTAATTGAATTGTTTGTTTATTTGATATTGAGCTCCATGAGCTGTTTGTCTATTTTGGAGATTAGTCCTTTGTCCACTGTTTCATTTGCAAATGTTTTCTCCCATTCTGAGGGTTGTCTTTTTGTCTTGTTTATGGTTTCCTTTGCTGTGCAAAAGTTTTGAATTTTAATTAGGTCCTATATGTTTATTTTTGTTTTTATTTCCATTTCTCTAGGAGGTGGGTCAAAAAAGATCTTGCTGTGGTTTATGTCGAAGAATGTTTTTCCTATGTTTTCCTCTAAGAGTTTTATAGTGTCTGGTCTTACATTTAGGTCTTTAATCCATTTTGAGTTTATTTTTGTGTATGGGGTTAAGTAGAGTTCTAATTTCATTCTTTTACATGTAGCTGTCCAGTTTTCCCAGCACCACTTATTGAAGAAACTGTCTTTTCTCCATTGTATGTTCTTGCCTCCTTTGTTGTAAATTAGGTGACCATATGTGCATGGGTTTATCTCTCGGCTTTCTATCCTGTACCATTGATCCATATTTCTGTTTCTGTGCCAGTACCATACTGTCTTGATTACTGTAGCTTTGTAGCATAGTTTGAAGCTGGGGAGCCTGATTTCTCCAGCTCTGTTTTTCTTTCTCAAGGTTGCTTTGGCTATTCGGGGTCTTTTGTGTTTCTATACAAATTGTAAAATTTTTTGTTCTAATTCTGTGAAGAATGCCGTTGGTAGTTTGATAGGGATTGCATTGAATCTACATGTAGATTGCTTTAAGAATCAATATTGTGAAATTGAAATATTTTTAAATTTCAGGTGTACCTATATTCTTTGTTTCTTCAAATTCACTTAATTGTAAGGGAAATGTATTAAGTAGAGCGACCCCCAAATAGAGAATTATGAAACACCTCCACCCATATTTTAAGTTTTTCAGAGTAATTCATTATTTTGTACTCTTTATCTTTATTGCATTTTTAATAATAATATTTTAGCATAATTTTCAAAAGACTGAAAAAATGTATTTCGATTTGATAAAACATGCTTACTTTGAGTTATAATTTAGTAGAATTTATAATTTAGCAGAAAACTAGTTTTTTAGAGGTTCTTATTTGAAAGGAAAAAATGCATAGACTGTTGGACTAGAAATGAATTGCATGAAACCAGCATTAATCTAATATTTGAAGCATAAATGTCTTCAAGGGGAAAAATTCAATAGAATGTGAAATTCAGCAGGAGAAACAATTACACAGGATGTTGGCTATCATTGCTTTCATTTTTAAAATTCATCTAGTTATCTTATATTTCATTTGTGTAGTCTAAATATTTTCTGACAAGTACCCTTGCCATTATGCTACCAATGATGATAGTTTAAAAGCCAAACACTTTTGGATCTGTAATAACCCGAATATCTTTCTGGAATTCCTTACTTCTTCTCTGTTTATTTTTAGGGTAATATTCCTCTGCCACACTTAGTCCAAATGGTTCTGACCAGTGTAGATAGGGCTAAATCTTACCCTGCCCTGACCCTTACTCCCTAGGGCAAGTAAATAAAAAAATGTCTCACCAGTTAGCATATTCAGCTTCAGGAGCCATAGGAACTGCTTAAGGCATGTGTCTGTGATCCAAGGTAATGAAACTGATTCCTGGAGTTTTGGTGGTACTAGCTAATGAGAAGTGTTCTGTTCAGTAGAATTGCTAAGTGAAAAGATAGGACAAGGCTAAAGCTGTCAGAGGTCAACATGTGAAGAAAGACAGAGATAGAATGTTGAAACATTGTTTGATCTTCTGGATGCAGCTGTACCTGAAGCTAGTACTTCTCCAGACTTTGCATTCTATACCAATAAGTTCTCTTTTTAATTTTAACATTATGATTATGAATAGATGAATAAGACATGACTGTGAATTTGCCTGAAGCTCAGAGTCTGGTAGGGGGAAACATATAAATAAAAGACTCTAATATAAATGGATGTAAAGAACTGGGGCCTAATCTTCACCTCATTTTATCATTTAAAATTCTGAGGCCCAGGGAGTTCAAGGTGCCATGACAAGTGCTAGAGCTTTCACATCCTTTCATGGATCTACCCTATTTTCCCAATAAAATGACATTTACCTTATTGGCAAAAAAGTCATTCTGTCCTAAAAATAGTCCTGTCTCATCCAATTTTCACCAAGACCCAAATTGAAAAGTCTAAAAGAATAATATTGTGCTGTCTTTGTGCTCTGAAAAGGCATATGAGGTGGTAAAAAGGATGAAGTGATGATTAGGAAGTGAAAACCCTGGTATCCTAAGTTGAATTAAGATTTGTCAGCCAAGTGGAATTCAGTGGATCACTTATTTTTTGAAAGTGATTTGCACAATTACCAAAATTTAGTCTATTTGGTTGCTAATTCTTTATCTTTCTTTCTAGAAGTCATATCACTCATCCAGCCAGCATTCCTTTATTTAACAAAAAGTGTATTGAGTACTTTCTTCTGGGGAACTGTGAGAATGCCATTTTAATGTGTTGATGGGATAATGTTTGCTGCAATGGGATAGCAATAGCAAGAGGGAAAAAACCACATTTATATAGAAAATCATAAGACCTTAGACTTGGGGGGTATCTCGTCCCATGAAAGAACCTCCTGAACTATCTTCTGACGGTCGTCCATGATTTCTGCTTGAGTAAGCTGAGTATAAAAAGCACATCGCCTTGTCAAATAGTAGATGCCCATATATAAATGATGGAAATTTGCCACTTCACAAGGCACATGTGTTCCTTGTTGGTCCCTAAAAGGTGGCTTATTTCAAAAGCACAGGCCCCTACATCGCAACTACACAGGATTACTAATAGATTAGTCTTTGCATTTGACTCATTTCCTCCTATCCAGACCTTGTGGTCCTCTCTTCCTCTTTGCATTTGCCAAGAGGAAAGTAACAATTTCAATCACTGGTCACTTAAAAGGAAAGATAGTATTTTTTAATCAGCATGCCAGTCCTATCAAAGAAAGACAAGGTTCCAGCTTCAGTGAGTTTGGGGATCTCACAGAGAACCTCCTCTTTACTTGTCATCATAGTGTATGCTGGCATCCAGAAAAAAATGTTGGCAGGAAAGGAAACTCAGAGATGATGTTGGTATGGTGATCTTTCAACCAACTTCTTTTGGGGTGACTAGTTTTATAGATCTGTAGAGCCTGAAGATCACCACCTCCAAGGGCTCTGGCCAGTATTCATTCTTTAGCCCCAGTATATAATGCTTTTGCTCCTCTAGCTCATAGCAGATGTAGAGAAAATAGGGAAATCACCTCCAATGATTGGTTTAAGCCACAGGGAGTTCTGGATTAGCTCTGCTCCCAGGGAGCAGCTTTGTTTGACATTAGAAATAAAAACAGGTGATAAAAGAGAATTAAGATTAACACATAAGGTTTATAAGGATTGGAGAAGTAAGGGGAAAATGTGTTCCTATTCTGTATTTATTGCTAAAATGTCTCCTCATTATCTATTGGCCTAAGAATGAAGATCAGTTTAAAAAGGCTGACTCCTCCATGCAAAGGGGCCAGAATGATGTTGCATTTAAAGCATGTTAAGTGATAATGTAAGCCTTTTGGGCTGTGGCTACAGTGTGTGCTTTGCTTTTCAAATCTGCCTTGGGGCATGCTACATTAGTCTGTTTCCTAATTGAACAGTTTTTTAAAAAAAAATTATTTATATTGAGCTGTCATTTACCTCTCATATCTCTCACCTATAGGTCTCAGTTCCACCTTCTGGAACCACTCACAGTACATCTACAGGGGCTTCCCTGGTGGGGTAGTGGTTAAGAATCCGCCTGCCAGTGCAGGGGACACAGGTTCAATCCCTGGTCTGGGAAGATCCCACATGACACGGAGCAGCTAAGCCCGTGCGCCACAACTAGTGAGCCTGTACTCTAGAGCCCGGAAGACACAACTACTGAACCCCGCGTGCCACAACTACTGAGCCCACGTGCCGCAACTACTGAGCCTGCGTGCCACAACCACTGAGCCCGTGCACCTAGAGCCCATGCTCCGCAACGAGAAGCCACCGCAGTGAGAAGCCACGTACCACAACGAAGAGAAGCCCCCGCTCGCCACAACTAGAGAAAGCCCATGCGCAGCAATGAAGACCCAATGCAGCCAAAAATAAATAAATAAATAGATAGATAAATTTAAAAAAAAGTACATCTAAACACTTAAACATGCTTATATTTGTGCATCTGAAGACAGCTCACACTCTTGCAAACATCTCAAATGTATCTTTGCATCATTCCCAGCAAATCGTTTTCAAAATAGGAATTTGTGTAACAGTCTTTTTTCTATATTACATTTTACTCATATCAACAAAGCAATTATCAGTATATATACACACACACATACTCAGCACACAAATAAAAAGTACTCTCTTTTATTCAAGGCTATAATCATAATAATGTTAGTATTAGTAGTAGGGTAACTAACTGTCCTGCTTACCTGTACTGAGGGGGTTTTTGTGATGTGGAATATTTAGTTTTAAAACCAGGACAGTCCTAGGCAAACCATCCCAGGTTGCCTGTAGCTAAGGGTTCCTGGAACATGGGGTCCTCCGTGCTACAGCCAGGAAAATCTCAGGCAAACTTGGAGGAGTTTGCCTGACACACTGTCACACTAACAGACTGAAAGTGATAAAGTAATTTATCCATGGGGATTAAGGTCATCTGTAATCTGAATCTCCAGATTTCTCTGACTATAAATTCTACACACTTTCCATTACAATTAGAGACCACCTGAATCAAATGTCTTCCTTATTTTTGTATTTTCCACTTTTAAATAATGGCCCAAATAAATTATGTAATAAACTCTAAGGATATATCTTCACTGAAGCTTATATGGTGTAGCATATAGCTTTAACTAATTAGATTATATTCAGACCTCTGATGGTTGCCCTCTAAGGTGGCATCCCAACTGATTCTCTACTTTCTTTATATTTTTGTTCTTATTTTATTTTCTTGTTCCTTTATATATATAATATGAGGAATCTAGAGGAATAAGTACTATAATTGACTACCCAGAAAGTAAAGAAGTAATTGTAGATTTTATTTTTATCAGAAATAACACCAGCAAAAGCTTTACAACAGTTCCTCATTTGGAGCTTCTGTGTATTCAAACATTTCTAAATTAATATTCAAATGTATAATAATTGTTCAAATCACTTGTGTGTGGGGGTATGACATAGCACATGAGTATATACGTGTGTGTATACATATCTGTGTACATATACATACATGTATGTGTGGGGTTTTGTTTTTTTTTTGCTTATTTATGCAATGCCATTGCTTCCAGGTATGCGTGCCATTAAATTAAAAAAAATTTTTTTTAGTAAAATAAATTAAAAAAACAAAAACCAAAAAACACAACTTAATCCATCATACTTTCTTACGTATTCCCAGGAAGAACCAAGGCTTGGAAATAGTCATTCCATTTTTCCGTAGCATTTGATACTCCTTTACATAAAAATTTAAACCTCTTTCTTTGCTTTCTTTTTATGTCATTGTACTCTGCTGATGTCTCTGAATGCTCCTTTCCATCAGTAATATTTGATGATTCTTAGCGCCTATTTGTGTTATGTTTTTCGTCCCGTCTCTGGAATAATAATGATAGTTACCATTTCTGAGGTCAACAAACAGGTTGTATGATAATCTCATTTAAACATCCTCCTACCATCAAATGTAGATTTTATAACCTCTATTTTACAAATAAGTAAATTTAGGCAAGGGGGAGGTTAAGCAAAGTGCACATAACCGATAACTAATAGTTAGCAGAGATGGGATTTGAATTTAGATCTTTGTGACTCAGAGTTTTTACATTTAAACAGTGAAGTAGATCCCTTTACTAAACTGGCTGGTAAACAATGAGTTCTACACTGACCATCTTTGAGTCTCTCTCAGCATTAACACAGGGACTTATATAAGTAGATAATCAGTAAAGATGAAAGGATGGATTGATGAATAAGAGGATGGAGGGATGAATAGATTGTTAATTGTCTGGATGAAGTGATCAGTGATTGTGTTTAGCTGGTTAGGAAACATTAGGAATGACACTTAAAACTATAAAAATGACATGCGGGATAATTTTATCGGAAAGATCATTTATAATCATTCAACATTATGGCATATTCTGAGTTTCACATGACCCTTTGTTCTTCTTTCTTTGTGATGTTTTTCTTGATTTCCTGTTTGTAGTTCAACCAAGGGTCAAATGATATCCTTTTTCATGTAATGATTTAAGTAAATATTCCAGTGTATGGATGACCAGTGTCTTGGCTGAAGTAAAGTTATTAGAACTAGAATCAGAATTGTGGGTTTGGCTTACATTAATAAGAATATTTTTTTCTTACACTATAGTTTCTCATGGTTATATTTCAATATTTTGAGAGAAATTAGTTTAAGAAACAAATGTGAAATTCTCCATGTTTCCTAAAATTACATTGACAATATGGAAAACGTTTCTACTTACTGTTTTAAAAAAAGAAAGAGTCTCTTGAAAGTGAAGGGACTCACAGCTCACTGGGTTTACATTGCATGCCAGATATAACAGTAACCTGCATGGAAAAAGCAAACCTCATCAAGTATAGAAAAGATGAAACAGTAAGCGTGAAAGACGAGTGAGACTCTGGAGAATGAGACTGATTTTATGAAAGCTAGAGACCAGAATTCACATGTAATCTAGCAAGTTTTCTCTAATGCTTTTCCAGAATTCTTCGATATTTAATCTGTAGGATACACAGAGAGCCTGTCCACAGGAACCAAGAGGCCTGGAAAAGGAACCCATTCAGTGGCCAGAGGTAGATGGAATTAGAAATGTATTTTGTGATTATTACAAAACTGAGTGGGAAATGGACAATCGTATTGGCCCAAGCCAGTGCCTGAAACCAAAGATGAAGAAATGTCTGCTGAGGATATTTGTTGACAATTTATTTTGACGTTCAGTGAAATCTTAAGAAGTCTAAGGTGTTTTTCTGAAGATTACTCTATTTGCATTTAAATCAACATGTGGTAGTTAAAAAAAAATCCTATTTGCTGATAGTGGAACTTGAAAAACCAGACTTTTTTTTTTTTTTTGTCCCCTCACCAGTAACAGTTTTTTTGTTTTTGTTTTTTTAATTACCTCAAAGTAACTTGTCAGCTGAGTTTATGTTAGAAAGCATCATGGCAGAAACTAACATATCTATTCAAATAACGTGTCTTCCCAGTAAATGTTCCTTACATTCATTGTGTTCTTTATTAAAAGTCAGAGTGACTGGGGCATATGGTATTCACTTTTAAACTTAGACTTAACAAAGGAGCATTAGGAAACTTTTGGAGATGATGGATATGGGAATTATCTTAATTGTGGTGATAGTATTGCAGGTATATGCATACATCCGAATTCATCAAGTTGTGTACATTAAATATACAATTTATATCAATTATACCTCAATAAAGCTGTTAAAAATACTTTCAGATAGAATGAATTTAAACCTGGGTGACTTGTCTTATTATGGAAAAGTACAATTTAGTTTTTTAGAGAAGTTTGTAAGCTTTTCACAGGGTCACTGTAAGGCAAATCAATAAGATAGCCGTAGATAATGAATCATTAAAAACATCAAAGGTTTCAAATAGTATAAAGAGCAAAGAACATGTCTAAGTATGGACTATCTATAACATCCAGTCTGCTATGTCATTGTTTAATTTGATATTTGATAATAGCAACATTAGTATACCTGAAATCTAATTTATTCCTGGTCACTTGATTATTTTGGAAAGCAGAAATTGATAATTAAATTGAGTTTAAAAGTGATTTTTTAAAAAACCTCAGAGCACTATTGTGTTATCACAATTGTAAAGTTTTTATTTCAGGCATTCTTTATCTTAATTGTTAAGTATAAACATGGAAATACGTTACAGCATGGTAATGTTTCTTATCTTGGTTGAGGCAAGGATGTGCAACTAGATTTGGGATTGACTCTTGAACTTTGTGTTCTCAAGCTCTGTGATATTTAAAGTGAAGCAGGAGGAGGAGGAGGAGGAACAGAGATTTAGGCATTTTGCATGCATTGCTTATGACAGTCCTGAGAGAAAGATATTTTTAATTCTCGTTTCGTAGGTGAATAAACTGTAGGTCATATCAGTTTAATGATTTATTTACAAAAGTTTGCTGTTTGAATAAAGGCATGGCTGGAATTAGATCCCAGTTGTCTTTGGCTCAAAAAGTCAGTGCTTTCTATTCACTAAACAAGGCTGCCATGCCAAAGAGTATGTTATTTCACCTCCAAATTTCACCAAAATAATTGCAAGTACGTGATCACAGTCGTTGTTCTTCTGGGTATCCATTGTCAATTTGAACTTATTAGGCCATTAATTTCCATGCTATCTGGAGATAATCCTGAAATATTTTAACATAAGTCTCTTTTCTTGGGGAGCCTCTTTCATTATCCATGAAGTAACTTATGGTTAACTGATGGAGTTGAATTTAAGGTTGGAGCCAAATCTGTCTGATTCCAAAATCTGCTATCTTCTCATCTCCAGAGTATAATGCCTTATAGTTAAATGTATGAAATACGAAGCCCAATACCCAGGGTTACTGTTATTAAACTGTGGTGTGGGATTCTCCATGAGGCTTTCTACTCCCAGATGAGAAATGATAGATGGAAGCAGGCAATTCTTTGTTCTGTTTTCTATTTAGGTTCAGCATTCGTAGCTTTATTTCTTCATGATTCAACAACTACATTTCATTTCAGGGTGTGTTCATTTATTTTATGATTTCTTTCATGTGGTTTATGGAATTTTGATGAGCATTTAAGCAAAAATATAACAAAGCATAGATTGGCTTTAATTATTAATGAGGTATGCAGTTTTTGTACCCTGTTCTTATTGTTTCTCTTAGGATTATAATTGTATCTTATTTTATAGGAACTGTAAACAAATGTAAAGTTTTCAGCTAAACACAAATTCGTAACATTTCAAGGGTTCATAATCATTAGGAATCATGTGGATTTTATTTTGTAAAAGATATTCAGAAGCTAATTATATTATGCCGTGGGCAGTAAACTTACTTTTAAAGTAAAACAAAAAATGCCTGTTTTAGACAATAAGAGTAAGTGAATCACAAGAATTTCTGTCCTGATAGGTAGAGAATTGGAAGGAGTATTGATCTTGCTCTTAAAATTAAAAAAAAAAAAAAAAAAGACTAACTTTAAATTCATGACATTTTTTTGAACCCATTGGCAGAACATCCAACTAAGCGAAAGTCCAAGGAGAGAGAAGTGAGTACAGGAAGGACACTGAGCACTTGCTCACCTGAGCAGACACAACCAAACTGGTTAGAAGAGTTTGGCAAGACTAGATGACAGATTAATGAAGGCAAAGTATGGGAAATTCTTGTGAAAGGACAGTGGGAAGCACTTGTGGGCTACAGAAATTGGCTGAATTTGTTCCTTCTTTGCTTGCAAGATCTTTCTTCATAATCCCCTCCAGGCTCACACACCAAAGATTGGAAAGAGCCCTCACACTTCATTGTGAGGTAGACCTGGGAGATGAAACATAATATATTGTTCTCTTAAGTGGATGTGGAAAAATTCCACAACCTTGTGCTGAAAGATTGAATTTTTTGTCTTTAAGATAATACAAAACTCGAGGGAACTTTGTCTCATCATTCCTACTCAAAATCATTTTTAATAAAGTTTTAGCCATTACAAAATAAACAGATAAAAAGCATACATACATTTTGGGAAAGAAGAAATACAATCATCTCTATTTGTGGATGGCATGATTATCTATGTCAGACATCTGGAAGATCTAAAAAAAATTCCCAAAATGAACAAGTGAGTTTTATAAATTTGTGGATAGCAAAAATATGTACTTCTATATGCTAGCAATGAGCTACAAAAAATAGAAAATTTAAAAATCAGTATATTTCTTAAAAGCATAGAAAATGAAATAATAGATATACATCTAATAGCATAGGTACAGAATCTTTACTAAATCCACAAAACACTGATTAAAGAAATCTTTTAAAAAAGACTTAGATAAATGCAGAGTTATACCGTGTTCATGAATTGGAGCACTCAGTATCATTAAGATGTAAGTTCTGCCTAATTTGATCTCTACATTCAATACAATCTCAATCAAAATCCCAGCAGGCTGTTTTTTTTATTGCTGTTGATAGATATTTCCAAGCCAATTCTATGGAAAAACAGAGAGACTATAATAGCCAAAATGATTTCAAAAATTATGTAAAACCAAGTCTAGCTTATTTTCTCAGAAATATGTAGAATTGTTTTAACTGTAATGGGAGTTTGTGGGAATTCAGTCATGATGTATGTTATATAAGCCAATTTCATAACTTACAGAGCTGCAGTAATCATGATTTCGTGGTAGTGCTAAAAGAACAGACACAGAAATTAATGGAAAAAAATAGAGATACCAGAAATAAATTCAGGCAAATATAGTCATTTGATTTTTGACAAAGGTACAATGCAATGAAAAAATAAAGATATTTTAGAAAAATTATTAAACAAAGTAAAATATTCTTTATGCTAGATTTATCTCAGACAGTTTTAGTTTTAGAATCACTGATCTGGATCTAAGATATTGTGTTAAGAAAGCTTTGGTCTTTGTTAATTTGAAATAGAAGGAAAAAGAATTTATAAAAGTTGAGTCTACTTAGGAAAAAGAAAGATTAATGTGTGTAATAAGAGCTTCCATGGAAAACATCCAGAATCTTAAAATTGGATTACTTACCGAGTTCCAGGATATATAGAATACTATATGTACAGAAGTGAGGAAGGCTTTGGACTGGTGTGTTTTACTGCACAGATATGTAGAGAGAAACTCTTGAAAAATCTAAGATGGCTGTAGCTTAGAGTTAGATGCACATTCCCCCTAACTTCAGTGCCTCTTCCAGAGTAAGGGAGAAGGGAACAGAGATGGAGAGATAGAGACAGAGAGGGAGAGGAGAAGAGGGGAAAAGAGAGAGAGAAAAGAATTCCTGACAGAGAAATTGATCACAAAATAAGACAGTCCCTGCTTTTCCTTCTTCCTAGACCGAATGTCACATTATTTTTAAAAAGCAGCTGGATGCTAAGAAATAGAAAAAAAAATCTATTATATTTGATTTTCCAAAAGGCTTCAAAAGTGGCACAGACTACAGTAAGGAGGTATTTGAATGATCAATTGAATTGATCAAAATTAGTATCACACAGATACGTTATATTCTTTATGATTTCTTAGAATCTCCTATTAATCCAATTGTATTCTGGAACAGAGGCCCTGAGAAATGAACACTTGTGGGATCCACTTTTGTCACCATTTCCAATAAAAATGATTAAAGTGCACTGAGGAGTTTTCTCTTGCACTACCTATCCAGATATACTTACTGAACACAACAGGTGTTGGACCAGAGATTCTCCAACATTGTCGTTAGTTTTGTCATGTTCGAATCTAGAAAAAGACATGTTATTTTAGCAGTTTTCTGTGGAGCCCAGGATTCCACAGAACAGCCTTAGGGGACGCCCCAGGAAGAGCTCAAAAGGGAGGGATAGAAGGGGGTCTGTTCATCTCCTTCAACCAGAGAGGCCTAGTCTTACCTGCTTTACGTCTTAAAACTCTGTGTAATGTATTATGTTGTGCTGTGTTATGTTACATTATTTTTTTTTATTTTTTAAATTGAAGTATAGTCGATTTACAATGTTGTGTTAATTTCTGCCGTACAGCAAAGTGATTCAGTTATACATATGTATACATTTCTTTTTTCATATTCTTTTCCATTATGGTCTATCACACGATATTGAATGTAGTTCCCTGTGCTATACAGTAGGACCTTGTTGTTTATCCATCCTATATATACTAGCTTGCATCTGCTGATCCCAAACTCCCACTCCATCCCTCCCCCACCACATTATATTTTAAAAATAGGGGGAAGGGAAAGGAAGGCTCTGTGGGTAAAAAGTCTAGAAAATTATAGGCCTTTGTAATTATGAAGTTTTGTACTTGCAGCTTAATAATATATATCAAGACTGAAATCCTATAATTCCCATTAGAGTTAACATAATTTTGTATATAATCGCAACTTGGTTTTACTCACATAATGCTGAATTAGAAATTTCAAAAAGTGGTTTTAAAGTGAAGGGGATCTGCAGCAACAGAATTAGATACAGGATTTAACATTGAGTTAGTGACTGGCTTATTGTGACATTAGCTCATACATGATAGATATTATGTATGAATAAATAATCATAGCTAGACATATTAATGGCTACAGTGTTGTCATGGGATTATTTAAACAATGTTTAATAACAAATTATTTCAAACTTCAAGGTAAAATTACCTAATAGGCAGAGACATAAACTAAGTCCTACTCAGCATACACACGTGTAATAATTTAAAAATGCAATTAGAGCAACATTTCCCTCAAGATATTGCAGAAGTACACTTTTAAGGATGCTTGGAAAACAGAAAGTTAAAATGGTTATATATACAGAAGGATAAAACTTTAAACAATGCATATCTAGTGAAGGGAAGACAAAGAAAATAATCTTATAGCAATGTAATTTTTAAAAATGTGTTTTCTCTCTAATTATGATGCTGCCAAGACTGACTCTAAAATTATATAAATGTGGAATAATCTATGGAGTTTAAATACTGTTCAAATTAAAGAAATAATATTTATTATGTTAGAGGCATTTAATACAGAATCTCAGGATTTACCATAAAAAACACCACGTTCTCCTCCCCTCAATTTTGGCTTAATATATCCTGTAGGGAAAGAGAGAGTAAAAGTTAACTCCTACTTTTTGGCATTTTTCCAGATTTTTATTTAATAACTATTATGTTTTGACTCTCACGGAGCTGCCCTGATTCTGTCAGGCTTGCAAACCTGGCAAGGTGCAGATTTTGTTTGATCCCTGTGACAGTTATTGGGATTTAGCTTACCTAGGTAAGAGCAGCCTAGCATGGTCATTATACAAAGGACTATGAAAGGGATAGTCCTGCAGTAGTTTCTCATGCCTCCTCCTTTGCTCACATACATAGTTTGTTCTGAAGAGCATTGATTCATGCCCTCATTCAGTAAATGAATAAGAGACACATACCGTTTTCCAGGAACTGAACTAAGGATTCTTCTGTGACATACTTAGAAATTTACATATCAAATATATGTTGGAGTCCTTTTAATTTTTGATATTGTTTATTCTCTGAACTTTAACCAAGATCCTTACTAAATCTGGTAGTATAGCACTCTTACTGTCATTAGCTAGCATTTATTGAACAATTATTATGTGCGCAGCACTGTGGGATGCACTTTATGGTCATTATTGCTTTCATCTTGTTTGTTGCCTTCTGAAGTCCTTTCTTAGGAGGATGACAGTCATACTGTTGGACATTTGGATTGTTAATGGGAAGACCTTGTAAAGAATAAGTTGCCATCGATCCCTTGTGCAACTTTCCAAGCACTGAAATTAGCTGGCATTGACTTTTGAGTAAAAGCCACTGTCCATGACCACATGGTCCATTGTTTTTGTATTGTAAATTAGGCTTTGGTTCTCAACCCTGTCAGAGATTTGTTTTGGAAAATGGCATTAATTAGTCACCGAATAAAACCATAAGATGCAATTTGAGTCTGATGGAGAAACAATGAGATTGGTTTAGGGAAAAGAGTGAATCACTTAACTTTAAAGTTCCTAGACTAATACTAATGCCTTAGTAACCCTCACGTCTACCCTGAACATGATAGAGGCTGTAATTAGTAGAATAATAAAATATCTGATAAGTGAACAATACCAGATAGAGTTTACACATCTGTAATTCAATTTGGTCCTTCTATAACAGTGGTAAAATACTATACACTGAATAAAATAATCAGTGATGCAGTATGACAGTGAGCAAAATTAATGTAGAAGTGGCTGTTTTAAAATTATTATAAAAAATTAGGCAATACTCCATTGGTTTAGTAATTGAAATAATGTAGTGAAAAATAGTAATGAACATGACAAAGGTCATTTTTTTATGATAAGAGAGAGAAAAATTATCAAAATATAGGTATATTCATTTTTCAGCATCACTTTTATCATTTCCCCCAGTATATCATTACATCCTTCTTTATAAATCTTCAAAATGTTTTAATATGGCATATTAAAATATACACTTTTTCTTCTAATATATGAGATTACTCCTGCCTGTAAAACAAAACACATTTTCTAACAAATGTGTTGACTTTGGAGAATAATGTTCTTTTAAAGATATCTCATAAAGCACCAAGTTTTTAAAGTCATAAGAATGATGGATCTTAAACAAGGTAAATTTTCACTACAAACTATTTTTAGAACAGTTGTTTATAAACTGTAGTTTTGTGTGCCTGTATGTGCATGTGTATGTGTAAATATATAATGGATTTAATAGAGTAGTTAAGATATTTCTCAATGATCTTTCATTTTCTCTTATTCTTATAGCAGAAAATACTAAAATTTAAGAGGTAGTTAGAAAATTATTATTCAGAAAATTATGAGTCCTAACTATGATGTACTTGCAAGAAGTAGTAGTGCCTTGCTGTGCACTGAGTTGTGTTCCCTTCAAAATTCATGTTGAAGCCTTAACCCCTAGTGTGTTGTATTTGGATATGGGTCTTTCAGAGGTAATCAGGCCATGAGGGTGGAGCCCTTATGATAGGATTAATGCCATTATAAGAGGAGACATCAGAGAGCTAGCGCTCTCTCTCTCTCTCTCTCTCTCTCTCCCTCTTTCTCCATGAGCACATAAAGAAGAGATCATATTTGCACAAGGTGCATTGGTGGCCACCTACAAGCCAAGAGAAGGCCTCAGAACAAAACCTATGTTGCTGGCCCCTTGATCTTGGACTTCCAGCTTCCAGAACTATAAGAATAAATGTTGTTTAAGCCACTCAATCAATGGTATTCTGTTATAGCAGCCCATGCAGACTGAGACGTGCCTTTAAGGCATTTGTGTGGAGACCCTGTATGAGATGAAATATAAAGAGATAAGTAGGCCGGTAGAAGCATACTGGTTTTCAGAGAGAATTCTTCAGAGCCTCCGTGGAATCCACTCTTACCTTCCTGCTCCTTTCCCACTGGTTGCAAATTGTGAGTGGTTTCTACATAGTTCCTCCACAGCCTTCTGCCTTCATCACAGGCATTATCCTGCATGTTTTCCCTGCACCTATGGTGCCAATTTCCTGTGAATCAGTTAATGTCTCAGTTTCACATATAGTCCCCTGCCCCTAAGCTCTGAAGTTCTCTGTTTGTTTGTTTGTTTTACCCCCTCACATTGCTTACTACTCTCTGATTTCAGTTGGATTTGGGATGAATATCTTTTTTAATTGAAGTATAGTTGATTTACAGTGTTGTGTTAATTTCTGCTGTACAGCAAAGTGATTCAGTTATACTTACATACATTCTTTTTTATATTCTTTTCCAGTATGGTTTATCACAGGATATTGAATATAGTTTCCTGTGCTATACAATAGGACCTTGTTGTTTATCCATTCTATATATTAGTTTGCATCTGCTAACCCTGAACTCCCACTCCATCCCTCTCCTACCTTCCCTCCCCCTTGGCAATCACAGGTTTGTTCTCTATGTGAGTCTGTTTCTGTTTTGTAGATAGGTTCATTTGTGTCATATTTTAGTTTCCACATATAAGTGACATCATACGGTATTTGCCTTTCTCTTTCTGACTTACTTCACTTAGTATGATAATCTCTAGGTCCATCCATGTTGCTGCAAATGCATTATTTTATTCTTTTTTATGGCTGAGTAATATTCTATTGTATATATGTACCAGGTCTTCTTTATCCGTTCATCTGTTGATGGTCATTTTGGTTGCTTCCATGTCTTGGCTATTGTAAACAGTGTTGCTGTGAACATAAGGGTGCATGTATCTTTTCAAATTATAGTTTTGTCCAGATATATGCCCAGGAGTGGGATTGCTGGATCATATGGCAACTCTATTTTTAGTTTTTTGAGGAACTTCATACTGTTTTCCATAGTGGCTGCACCAACTTAACATTTCTACCAGCAGTGTACGAGGGTTCCCTTTTCACCACACCCTCTCCAGCATTTATTATTTGTAGACTTTTTAGTGGTCATTCTGACCAGCATGAGGTGGTATCTCATTGTCATTTTGGTTTGCATTTCTCTAATAATTAGCAATGTTGAGCATCTTTTCATGTGCCTATTCGATCTGTATGTCTTCTTTGGAGAAATGTATATTTAGGTCTTCTGTCCATTTTTCAATTGTGTTGTTTGTTTTTTTGTTGTTGTTGAGTTGTATGAGCTCTTTGTATATTTTGGAAAACCTTGAAGTCCTACGTCTCTGGTCAAACTCTTTGCCCAAACTTCTTGCCTCTCTTAGTTTTCTATGTTTGTCGTTAACATCACCATTCTTCCAGTAACTCAAGCTGGGTCGTTGTCACACCTTTTATCTTTCCATTGCCCAGAATTCATCCTTTTTTGTCTTTTATTTATTTATTTATGAGGAGATTGAGATTGGAAATATTTAAGATGTGTGTCTTGGGTTTACATACACAGCTAGAAAGTATGAGAAGCAAAATTTGAACCCACTCGTTTTAATTCCCAGACCACCACCTTTATTACACATTCGCTGTTCCCTTCCTGGCCTCTCTACATCTCTTCTCATTCCCATCAATCTTCCAGAAGCACAGAAGTGAGTAGGTCATGGTCTTAGAAAAAACAAATCATGATTTCGATACCCAAACTCCTTTTCAGTCTAATATCACAGTCTAATCTCATCCTAGTGTTCTGGTTCCATCTCCAATCTGTTTGACATGAATCTGCACTCCAGCCACCCATATTCTTTTCCAGTGCCAGCAAGGGCTCTTTTTCACATAGGGTGTCATCAATCTAGCTCTTTCTTTCTTTGCAGCATTTTTAACTCTTTGCCTTCCTGGCACAATTCTACTTCTCCTTTAAGACGTATCAAAAATTATAAGCAAAACAAACAGATAAATCAGGTAAATAAATAAGTAAATAAATAAATAGATAAAACACTGAATGTTCTGTGTATCAGCCACAGTAGAGCTCTCTGTGCCTTCTATGTGTTAACTCATGTCATGGATATAATATAACCACTGGCTAAGGCTTCCACACAAAGCATGAATTATTCTTTTATTTATGTCCTTCTTGCTGTTTATGCATTCTTCTGTGATAGCATTCTAAAATTAAAATAGGCTTTATTTCTTAGAGTATTTTAAGTTCTACAGAAAAATGGAACATAAAATAGAGAGTTCCTATACACTTCCTACTTCTTCTCCCCACCATACCTCCACACAGTTTCCCCTGTTATTAATATCTTACATTGGTGTGGTAAATTTGTTAAAATTGAAGCACCAGTGTGGATGCATTATTACTAACTAAAGTCCATTGGAAAAATTAGGGTTCACTCTTTGTGTTGGATAATTCTTTGAATTTTGCTAAGTGAGCAATGCCATGTATCCACCGTTCCAATTTATACACAATAGTTTCACTGCCCTAAAAATCCCCTGTGCTCCACCTATTCATCCCTCTTTCCCTCACTCCAAAACAATGGCAACCATTTTTATTTAATTTTTGTGTATTATAGTGCTACTTTGTATCCAACTCTGAACTTTTTATAACTAAGAAGGTTTGGCTTCTACACAAAATGTTGCATAATTTCTTCTGGAAGAAACCGTTTTACTCATTTAAAATTATGTATCACTTTATGTACTTTTCCTTATGGTATTGATCATGTTAATATATACCTATATCTATATCTCTCTGTGTACATACATTTGATAAACAATACATAAATATATTCTAATTTTAAAATCTGAACATTACTGGTATAACTATAATTTTATGACCATCTCCCCGGTTCCCGTATTTTACCTGGAGGACACCACTGTTTTCATTTCATTTATGTCTTTCCAGAACTTTTCCCTAATCATTCCTATACATGTTATATGCCCATAAATATATAATATTTATGTGGCCATGTTTATTCAGCAACTTGCTTTATTCACTCAAACTCTGGGTATTGGGATTGTTTTGTGAGCTACTTGCTGCTGATATGCTATTACACTTAGTGAATAATTCCTATTATTTTAGCCATTTCTCTCTTTATGGACATTTATGTTCCCTGCAATTTTTTTTTTTTTCACATACAAAGCTGCAATGAGCATTTTTTACTCGGTTTTGTGCACATATGCATGGGGTTATCTTTTTTTATATCTTATTCTCTTTATCAGCACATAACTTCCTTAAGAGCATGGTCTTTTTCTTTAATCCTCCACAGCACTGAGCCTGGTGCTTTCTACATAGTTGGTATGTATTGATATGTGAATGAGTGATGGACCAATAGATTTTCTAATAAATATCTTGTGGCAGTCTTTCACTTTAGCTTGCTATGTGCTTCAAGATCATTTAAGATTTTTGTAAACATGCGACTATTACTGGAAATTAAAAACATTAATTTAGGTCTAGAAATGAGCTAATTCAAAGCTAGTTTTATCTTCTTTTGGTTTATAACCTTTTAGGTTTGCTTCCCTTTAAATTGGTAACATATCCCAATGTTAAGCATTGCTTCCTAGTAACAAGCGCTTTCATTAAGATAATCTTCTGTGATGCTGGACTCTGTGTTGGTGAAGAAGAACTGACAAGGGTCCTCAGTAAGCTAATCTACTAGATAATGATACAGGTTTGGGAATTCATCATTAGAGATGATCTTTCATCTCTTTACTTCTGGGGTAAGTTCTTTTTAGTTTTGTTTTTTGAGAATTATGAGTTAAACATCAAGTTGACTGGACTCCATGACCATAAGAAATAAAAATAAAATTGAAATGAAACTACTGAAGTGTTTATTTCCAGCTAGTTTAACCAGATAATCGTGAAAAGTTCATTGCTCATCATCCTGTCCCTTCTTGTAGCTCCACTGAGAAATTTTCCCCAGCAAAATCATTGGCCTTTTGCATAAAATCAAACGAATGTGAGTCAATATGCTGAAGTATAAAGTAAGTCCAGCCTGCCTCTACACTCTCTTAAAGCACAAAAGCAAGAAAAAATAGAGTACTGCAATTTTCCTTCTTATTCTGTAGTTTCCATTAGATACTTTCTTGAAGAATGTGCTGTTTTTTTCCTTTCCTCTGTCAGTTTTGCTTATCTCTTGCTGCTGCTACTACTTCTCACTAATGCAAAGAGATGATATATGAAAAATTGACTAGCATAGTGCCTTCAGCATACTGTGTTTTTATTATTTATATTTATTTTTTAATTGAAATATAGTTGCTGTACAATATTATATGTTACAGGTGTATAATATAGTGATTCACAAATTTTGAAGGTTATACTCCATTTATAGTTATTATAAAATATTAGCTATATTCCCCATGTTGTACAATATATCCTTGTAGGTTATTTTATACATAATAGTTTGTACCTCTTACTCCCCTAGATGTATATTGCCCCTCCCCCCCTTCCCTCTCCCCAAAGGTAACCAGTCGGCTGTTCTCTGTATCTGTGAGTCTGCCTCTTTTTCGTTATATCCATTAGTTTGTTATATTTTTTAGGTTCCACATGTAAGTGATATCATACAGGATTTGTCTTTCTCTGTCTGACTTATTTCACTTAGCATAATGCCCTCCAAGTCCATTCATGTTGCTGCAAATGGAAAAATTTTGTTCTTTTTTATGGCTGAGTAGTATCCCGTTGTACATATATATACTACATCTTCTTTATCCATTTATCTGTTGATGGATGCTTAGGTTGCTTCCATATCTTGGCAACTGTAAATGATGCTGCTATGAACATTAGGGTGTATGTATCTATTTGAATAAATGTTTGGGGGGATTTTTGGATATATATCCAGGAGTGGAATTGTTGGGTCATATGGTAGTTGTATTTTCAGTTTTTTGAGAATCCTCTGTACTGTTTTCCACAGTAGCTGCACCAATTTACATTCCCAGTAATAGTGTACAAGTGTTCCCTTTTCTCCACATCCTTGCTAACATTTATTATTTGTGTTCTTTTTGATGATTGCCATTCTGACAAGTGTGAGGTGATATCTCATTGTGGTTTTCATTTGCAAGACACTGGTAAAAGAAATTGAAGACAATACAAACAGATGGAAAGATATACTGTGTTCTTGGATTTGGAAAATTAATATTGTTAAAATGATCATACTACCCAAGGCAATCTGCAGATTCAGATTCAGATTCATCCCTATCAAAATACCAATGGCATTTTTCACAGAACTATAACAAATAATTTAAAAATTTGTGTGGAAACTCAAAAGACCCCAAATAACCCAAACAATCTTGAGAAAAAGAACAGAGCTGGAGGAATCATGCTCCCTGACTTCAGACTCTACTCCAAAGCTACAGTAATCAAAACATAGATCAATGGAACAGGATAAAGAACCCAGAAATAAGCCCACACACTTAGGGTCATTTAATCTATGACAAAGGAGACAAGAATATATAATGGAGAGAACACAGTCTCTTCAATAAGTGGTGCTGGGAAAACTGGACAACTACATGTAAAAGAATGAAATTAGAACATTCTCTAACACCATATACAAAAATAAACTCAAAATGGATTAGAAACCTAAATGTAAGACCATATACTGTAAAACATAGAGGAAAACATAGGCAGAACACCCTTTGACATAAATTGCAGCAATATTTTTTTTTTGGATCATCTCCTAAAGGAAAGGAAATAAAAACAAAAATAAATAAATGGGACCTAATGAAACTTAAAGGCTTTTGCACAGCAAAGGAAATCGTTGACAGAAAAGACAACCTACTGAATGAGAGAAAATATTTGCAAATGATATGACTGATAAGGGATTAATATCCAACATATTTAAATAGGTCATACAGCTTAACATAAAAAAATAACAATTAAAAAATGGGCAGAAGAACTGAATAGACATTTTTCCAAAGAGGAAATGCAGATGGTCAATAGGTACATGAAAAGTGCATGTTTTTTAAAAATGTGTACTACCTTAAGTTAGCCTCTTCCTCTCCTTTATCTATAAAATGGGGCATCCATCAATTCAACAAACATTAAGTGGCTCCAGTGTGCCACAGCTCGTTTTTAACATTGGGGTAACAAAGACCATAACCTCAGGATAAACTCTAGTGATTGAGTTTATATTCAAGAAGTGGCAGTAGTGATGATGAGAGGAAAGATGATGATGAAATGAAGAAGGGAAGAAGAGCAGAGAAAAAGTAACTTGATGTGAGTTGTGAGGGTTAAACAGGATAATGAATTTGAAAATGCTCTGTGTAAAGTAATGTTTACTCCAAGCACTATATACTATGGTGTAATAATGTAATTAACTCATCTTTAAAATACTATGTATAGCTGTTTAAAGAAACGTTGCATAGTGGAAGGAAGAATGGACTGGGTTAGGTGGTCTTTGATGTGGTCCTTGCTTTGTCCCTTGCTTGGTCAGTAATCCTGGGCAAATCACTCCACTTTTGTACCATACTTCTTTACTTATGAACATGCTGGTTGGACTAGATCATTTGCTTAAGGCAATATTAACAGATATTACAGAAGTAAAAGATTGCATGATCCATTGAGTTTAAATATATATATATTTTTTCCTATGGTCACCTTTGAAGAGTCATGGTGCCTGTGAGCAAATTAAGGCTCTTAGAATGGTCATGCATAATCAAAGCATATTTCACTCTGTTTAAACCAACATTTCACTGCGTCGTTCGGCCTGGATGCTTCTAAATCATGGGATATGTCTTATTGAACTAGTTGTTTAGGGAATAGAGTTTGTAAAGGCTGGACTAGAAAAGTCCCTTCCAGCTATAACATTTGTAAGAATTTTCATTTGCTTTTCTCCTTATTGTTGATACTTCTTATCCTGGTCAAAATGCATAGCAAGAGATATATTCATAAATGTCACCAATACAGAAATATAGTACCAAATCAGTTCCCGTGCATTTAAAAGTTCTTGTTCCCTAGTAGGCATTGCTGTTTGTATCCTAAATGGCGATAAAGAAGGGAGCCCATCATTTATAGCTTTTAGGTTGGTTTGGAATACCTTGTACAGGGCTCTCAACCTCAGCACTACTGAAATTATGTATGATATAATTCTTTGTCATGGAGGACTTTCAGGTGCATTGTGGGATTTTTAGCTGCATCCCTGGCCTTCCACCCATGTGATGGGCATCACCCCTCAGTTGGGACAATCAAAAGTGTCTCCAGACATTGCCAAATGTCCTGTAGGAAGCAAAATCACCCCAGTTAAGAACCACTGTGTTGGATCCAGTACAGATGGAACATCCTACTTTAGAACTGGGCCTAGCACTGTAACTAAAATCCCCAGATGGCATCCTGCTATGGAAAATTTTTGCTTTGTGGTAGCATTAATGACTGTTTTGCCACCTGTGTATTCTTGCTTGGAGTCATGCTTCTGTTTGCAGGTTGAGCTGTAGCACTGACATTGCTGCCAATCGGATTTAGCAGGAAATGAAAAGCAGCTGCAATATTTCAAAGCACTGGACAGATTGGGCAGAAGGTATGTGGACAAATCCTATTAACAAATAACAGGATTTGTGCACACACAGTGCCTCGCACACTGTGCCTTGGAAACCCACACCAAGCTGTTTCCATCGCTGTTGTGCATAAATCACAGAAATTATAATAAATTCAGGAAAATGTTCTCACACACATGAAGGCTCAACCTACATTCTGATGATGACTAAAGACATCTTGAATCATTTTGTTAAAAAAGATATCTGATAAAACAAACCTTTAATCCAGCTAAGTTTTTAAGCAGCCAGCTCTCAATTTCTAATCTTAACCTTAATAATAATAATAAATTCATTAATGAGAGTCTTTATAGGAAAGAAAAATTATAAATAATAAAACTCCCTGAGTGGGACATATGCCACTGAGAGGTTTGGACAGAATGACCTTTAAGTTCCCTTCCAAACCTGAGCAACTATTAATTTCCCATCTGGATTCCTAGGAGACAAAATTGTTTCACACAATTAGTATCGTCTTCCCTTCCATTTTTGAGATGCTCTAGGCTTCGTTATTTAAAGTGATACATTTACTGTGTGAAGCTGGTACCTTTCCTTTAATGCTTTGTTACCACTGTAGACATTGCCTGGTGGAGGGCCCAGTTTCAGAACTGCATCTGCTGGTTAATACATAAACTATGTGGTGGATGACTTGTGATGGGGCTAGCATGGTTAAATTTTCTGAGCATCTTAGTTCTGAGTATTTGGGAAAATCAGCTCCGTGTATTTGGTCTTTACAATCTAGTATAATGAGTCAGCACATTAGAAATGAAGAAGTGTGGCTCTAAACTGAGTGATAACTGATATTTGATTAAGAAGACTGGGTAAACGTCAGTTCACTCAGAGAGCCTCCAGAGCTCCTCACTACATCATATGTAGCATGTATACGTGTAGCTCTACATGCATCCTTCCTCCTTCTCTCCTTCCTTCCTCCACTCTTCTTCCTTTTCTCTTACTCCATTAGCCCTTTATTCATTCTGTCATTCACTTTAAAGGCAATATAATGTCCTGTAGTGTAACAGATAAAAGCAGGGACTGCTTGGGTCAATATCTCAGATCTTCTTCCTACTAGTTGTGTGAAACTTGGGTGACTTCCTTAACTAACTTCTGTGGAATGGGAGTAGTATTAGTATATGGCTCGCTGGTTGCTATGGAAATTAAATAAAGCATTTGGCATAGTCTGTGGCACACAGTAGGTTCTATAGAAGTTATAGCTGTTTTCATCCATTCATTTGTCAAGGAACATATGTGTACCACTCTTTGACATCCAAGAGGTATAATACTGGTGATCAAAATGGTCCTTGTTCTCATGGAGCTTTCAGTTTCATTGAGGAGACAGATATTAAGCACACATATGAAATGAAATAAGATCTTTGAATTTGAGTAACACCATTCTAAGAGAGTATGCAATAAAGGAAAATGCCTTAGCTAGTAGCAGGGATTCAGTGTGGGGGAAGTAGCTTAGTAGGTAGGAGGAAGATAGAAAAACTTTTAAGTAATTACAGTAGAGATTTAAAAAGTGAATGTAGTAGATGATGTGGTACTCCCACTCAAATCTCATGTACTTCGCAGTGCACTCATCACCAGCTGCTGTGAAGGTTGGCTGCGAACAACTCATAGATGCACTCTTCTGAGAATTGCCCTTGGTTGAATGTAGCCATCTTGCCCGAAATGTCTAGGAGGTTATCCCCCGCCGCAGGGCATTGAAGGCTGATGGATGGGGGCTACGAGGGGCCATATAAAAAAGCCTGAACATCTTGTTTCTGCCTCAGGTAGTCCACCTGTGTAGTGCCATTTGTGTTCCAGACTCCATATGGGTTGAGATTGAGGCTGGAACTCAGCAGAACCCAGGCCCTTGCCGCACTTCTTACCCTGTCCTATCCTGCTTTCGTCACTCCTTTATAAATCACTTGCTTAGAATTCTTGTCTCAAGCAATATCACTAATGAACTTGACCTAAGAGCAAATACACTGGAAAAATCTTGGCAAATTGAATTGCCTGGCAGGGCTCATGACCTATTGGAAACTGGTGATCATAAGTATATCTGACTCAAAGCTATCTAGTAGGGGTCTATATCCAGTAAAGCTTGGATTTTAAAATGCAGGCATAGAGAAAGGATTGGTCAGGATTAATTTAGGATGACATTTTGCCAGAGGCGTATGACCAAAAGATATAAGTGCATTGGAGTTTGGATATTGACCTAAGTGTAGGAAAGTGGCCTGTGGTATCTTAATGAGTAAGAGAAGACATCAAAAAAGGAAAAGGCTGAGGCATAAGGAAAAATCAGAGGGTAAAAGATGAAAAGTTCCAGCAGGGTCAAGAATTAAGGTCGAAAGAGTAAATAAAGAATTCAAGTGGAAGGAGTGAGGGCAGTAGCAAAAATGTAACAAATATGAATTTATGATTAAGGAAGTGGTTCCATTTCTGGTAATAACAAAGTCCCAGGTATAACCTCTACAGTATGTGGCTGCAAGGATGTCAGAGGCTTAGAGGTCAAGGAAGTAAGAGACCAGGTAATGAAAGGATGGGTTGACTGTGTGGATGTTGAAGGCTTTGCTCTTGTTCCAAAGATTCAGGTCAATAGATGGAGAATGAACAGGAGGCTTTAAAAATGATCACATTTTCAAAGAAGGGGGAAGAGTAGCCTATTCAAATGGTTTGGTACTCAAGGAAACAGGAATTATTTTACAAGAGGCTAAAAGAAATGGTCTAGAAATGGCAACGAGAAACACGGAATACAATAGACCCTCCAAACCCTCAGGCACGTAGTGAGTAGCTGGCAAACAAAACGCTGACGGTCACCTGAGAGGTGACCTCCCTAAAGAGTGGTGTTTTCTACTGAGAGCCAGATTTCAGTTAAGATAAGGCCAAATAAGAACTGAGCAGTGGGTTAAGGTAAAGCAGAGTTTGCTGGTCTTTCTGTGAGCTAGGTGGTGAAATATGGGCAATGTAGCATCCAGGTTACATGTGTGTGCAGGACCAGCTATGTAATTTGTGGGGCCAGGTGCAACAAGGAAATGCAAGGCCCCTTGTCCAAAAATTATTAATAATTTCAAGACAATGAGAAAAGAGTATTAATTTTGGGGTCCTTTTGTATGTGGAGCTCTGCCCAACAGTCAAAATCACAATTGGCCTCTGGATTCAGACTGCCTGCACTCGAATCCAGGCTCTGCCTAGTGCTAGCTTCAGCAAGTCACTGATTTTCTCAGTTTTCTCCTTTTTAAAATGATAGTCTTCGTATCAAAATAAAAGTATTTGGGTGGAAATTAGATGGATTCATACGTGTGAAATGCTTGATATGTACTAAGCACTCAATAAATTTTCTGAATTTTATTATTTTTGGTGATAGAATACACATCAGCTCGCATAAGCCACTCGCCAATAATATTAGTCATAAATTTTGAAGTTTTCAAGGGAGTTAAATTGCAAAAGAAAATCAGTTCTCATTGACCATTGACTGTAAACCATGAGAACCAGTTTAAATTTATGTTATCTCTGTATTTTCATACAATAGCTTGATCTTTTAAGTGGTCATTACTTGAAAGGGGCTGCCGTATTCTATCTGTCCTCAAGAGAAAAACTTAAAGTGTGGTTTGGTCAATTCTGAGTCTTCTATTTGTGAGAATAATGGGATTCTGCTGATTTCACAAAAGCAAAAGTTTGGGTATTATGGGATAGTTTTGCCATTGTCATGAAGCTGGTGGCAGAAGGTGACTTAACATCCTGCAAATTGGCAGCCAGTACTGCCCCTGAAGACTGACCCACTAATGTAAAAGAATGAGCTGCCCACTGATTTGTGTCCCTTCCCAGATCCCCCTGAAAACCTACAGATTTTATTTTTTCCTAATTGTAAAACTCCTTAGCTACTCAAGGGATAACACTGCTGGGAATTTTGACTGTGAATGGAGAGTTTTGTGTGGTCCTTAATTGGGAGAGGAACCTGCCAAAAATAATATATTCACAAATACTCTGAACCATTATGGGCCTGGCAACACTATAGAAACTGTCACACGGCTGGTGGCAGGTGGGTTGATCTTTCAACAACACTAAGAGCTGACAGGGATGTCTTTCAGAAATCTACTTCCTTGAAGATTTCTAGTTAAGGTATTAGGAAAGGTGTGGAGGGTATAAGGGGAGACAGGATGGGAATTAGATGGCTGGGTAACTGCTGTGAAATATTTGAACTGTGACAGCTGATTTCCGTTTAATTTGGGGTAGCAACTAATCTGCTTTGAAATCAGAAGTTTTAGTAAGTTTGAATATTTCTTTGCTAGATTTGAACTGTGGATCATTTGGGGAAAACTAATGAGAGAAGAAGCAGGGTAATCTAAGAGAGGATAGAAGGGAAAATAGAGGGAATGTGCCATTTGTGTTTTTATGAAAAGGCTGCTACTATTTATGCACAGGACAGTGGCTGATTTGTATGTCACTTTTGTTTCTGTTCTCATGGAAATCAGTGTCTCGTGTCCCTTTGCTTCCTGCCCTCATGATAAGTTTTGGCCATGTAGACTGCTCACTGCATCCTGCAATACTGCAAGTCCTTTCAAGTGAAATAGGGACAAAATTTTGAATGAATAAATATTTGCTGCCATTGTTCCTCCTCCTCCCTAGTTTTAAGGGTTTTTAAACTTGTTTTGTGCCACAAACTTCTTTGGCAATCTAAAGAAACCTGTGTATTACTTCTCAGAATGATGTTTCTAAATGCATAAAATAAATGCATAGGATATAAGGAGAAACCCAATTATGTTGAAATGCAGTCCTTTCCTTGAATCCCTTGGAAGAGAACCCCTGCCCTAGTTCTTGGACCTTTTTATGCAGATCATGCTAATCAGTGGAGGGAAGAATCAGAATGGGGAATTTGAATTGTGTCAAGAGTAACTTCTACTAGGGATAAGAATAAAGAGAAATATTACAAAGGAAATGAAAAAGGAAAGACCTCTTGGGATGAACTGTATTTTGATGCTGTGTAGAGAAGGAGAAACATGAAGGGATGCTTCAGGGGAAGCAGAAGGGGGTAAAACATAAAGAATGAAAAGGATGGCAGAAGTAGGTTTTATTTTTTATTTTATTTTTTTAACATGTTTATTGGAGTATAATTGCTTTACAATGTTGTGTTAGTTTCTGCTGTGTAACAAAGTGAATCGGCTGTACGTATACCTATATATACGTGCATATGGCTTGCTGGCCGTTGGGTGGAGCTGGGTCTTAGCGTTGAGACGGAGATCTCTGGGAGAGCTCTCGCCATCTGATATTATGTGGGGCCGGGAGGTCTCTGGTGGTCCAATGTCCTGGACTCGGCTCTCCCACCTCAGAGGCTCAGGCCTGACACCTGTCCGGAGCACCAAGACCCTGTCAGCCACACAGCACTCTTGTTTCCAACAGACCCTGCAGGCAGAGATCCAGGAGACTGACTGATGTGGTAGGAATTCTCAACCTCTGCTGGCTTCTATCAGGTGTCCCAGCATCTCTTACTGCAACAGCTTTGGGGCAAGTAGTGTCCAGCCAGTAAAGTTGCATCCCATTCTCATCTCAGCTGTTGGGTAGGAAGAAATTGCCCTCTACCCTTCCAGGTTCTTCTGGCTGGTCAAAATGACTGCAGAAGTAGGTTTTAAATGGAGGGCCTTTGATGTTCTTTGAGAGACAATTAAGAAAATTAGAATTACTTTCTTATTGTGACTGGAGTCTATTTGCTTGAAGACTGGGTCACAGGAGGGTCAGAACTTTATTCAGGTTGTACATGGAATTTACTCTAGTTTTCACAGTCTAAGTCCTCCGTACAATCTTCTCAAATGTTAAGAACCATATATATCTTCTATGATCAGTCTTAAATTCTAGCTCTTTAGTAATACTTTTCCAACACATTTTCCCTTTCTCACATCCTTGGAACTGTCTCTCCTTCAGTAACTGATCTCTTGCTTTGCGTTGTGGTCACGTGTGTTGATTTCCTTCTTGTCATTGGCCCCACTGCCTCAAACATTGTGGTGAATGAATGAATTAATTAATACATTTATTGAATGCATAATGGATACATGTCAAAATGTCTGCCTACATTTTTGGTAGGAATGCTTGTAAAAGCAGAAGACATTGTCATCATAGGAACTATAGTCATGGACTGAGGGCTTTTTAGGTACCAAATTGCACGCTAATCTCTTCATAAATATCTCTTACATCACAACAACTGTAAAAGAGAAATTTCATTAATCCTATATTAATGATGAGGAGAATTAATGATTCAAAAGTGTGGCTATTTTTCAATTGATCAGTGGAGGTTTGGACCTGAATATACATACTTCCTTCTTATTTCAAAACCTAATTATTTTCCACTATATCAAACTGTCTCCCTTATGATAAAATGGACAATAATCTCTCAATATTTTTTCATTAGTATTCTTATTGATAATTGTGCTTAATATTAACAAGAAACATTATATTTTAATAACTAGAAATGTAGTCTTTAACCTGGAAATCACATAATTCTTTTGTGGTCTTTATATTAAAAAAAACTTAATATCCATCTTGATCTGCTATTTTTCAGTAAACCTTCAGAGATGCAGTCTGTTACTTTGGACAACATTGATAGGCTATCCAATTGGACCTCACTTAATCATGGTTTTAAATTTACCTTTTTTTTTTTACCACTGTTATTAAAACACCATTAACTTATATGGCAGAATTATAACATTTAAAGTATCTTTTATTAATTGGTTACTGTTCCTGACATCTGTGGTTAGCCACAGGATTTTTAAAATTAAGACCAGGATCGAACCCCCCTAATAACATCAAAATAATGCTGAGTATGCTCATTATACACTCCCAACAGACCTGTAAGGTAGGTACAAGGATCCTTATTTATAGAGAGAAGTTAAATGCAGGTTCAGATAATCCAGTTAAGGGAGCACAGTTAGAAAGAGCTGGAATATGGATTTGAAACTATTTTTAAATAGGGATTTCAGATTTTCTCAAGTGACTTTGTCATTTAGACAATCAAAAATAATATCTGTCTTCAAGAATTAGGGTGATAAAGGCCTATCTGTCATTGAAACACATGAGATTTGTAGTTACAAATAGTCCCTGACTTACAATGTTTCGACTTATGATTTTTCAGCTTTAAAGATGATGGGAAAGTGATATGTAATCAATAGAAACCCTACTTCAAATTTTTAATTTGGATCTTTCCCAGGCTTGCAATACACATTATTGTACCCTTTCATGATGCTGGAGGGTGAACCACAGCTCCCAGTCAGCCACGTGATCATGAGGGTGAACAACAGATACACTTACAGCCATTCTATACCCAGACAACCATTCTATTTTTCACTTTCAGTACAGTCTTCAATAAATTACAGTAGATATTCTATACTTTATTATAAAATAGGCTTTGTGTTAGATGATATTGTCCTGCTGTAGGCTAGTTTATGTGTTCTGAGCACGTGTAAAGTAGGTTAGGCTAAGCTGTGATGTTCAGTGAGTTAGGTGTATTAAATGCATTTTGACTTACAGTACAAGCATACCTTTGTTTTACTGTACTTTGCTTTATTGTGCTTCCCAAATGACTGTGTTTTTTACAAATTGATGGTTTGTGGCAACCCTTCATCCAGCAAGACTATTGGCGCCATTTTCCCAACAGCATTTGCTCACTTTGTGTCTTTGTGTCACATTTTGATAATTCTCACAGCGTTTGAAAACTTTCATTATTACTGTGTTTGGTATGGTGATCTGTGATCAGTAATCTTTGATGTTACTGTTGTAATTATTTTGGGGCATGATGAGCTGTACCCATACAAGACGGCGAAGTTAATCCATAAATGTTGTATGTGTTCTGACTCCTTTATGGACCACCTGTTCCCCCTATTTCTCTCCTCTCCTTGGGCCTCCCTATTCCTGGAGATACAACAATATTGAAATTGGACCAATTAATAACCCTACAGTGGCCTCTAAATGTTCAAGTGAAAGGAAGAGTCAATTGATGAGGCAAACTTCATTGTCTTATGTTAAGAAATTCCCACAGCCACCCTAGCCTTCAGCAACCACCACCCTGATCAGTCAGCAGCCATCAACACGGAGACAAGACCCTCCACTAGCAGAGATATATGACTCGCTGAAGGCTCAGATGATGGTTAACCTTTTTTAGCAATAAAGTACTTTTTACTTAAGGCATGTACGTTGGTTTTTTTTTGACATAATGCTATTGCACACTTAATAGGCTGCATTATAGTCTATGTTACACTATAGTGTAAACATAATTTTATATGCTCTGGGAAGTCAAAAAAATTGTGTGACTCACTTTATTAAGATATTTGCTTTATTGGGGTGGTCTGGAACTGAACCTGGACTATTTCTGTAATATGCCTGTATTTTCCATTTACATGGACTTATCAGGATGTAACCCCGTTGTCAGTTGAGGGAGATCTGTATTTGAATGGATGGTTGGGGATGAATGAGGGGTAAAAAATAACATATAATGTGGATATTATATTCATACAATTACTTTCATAAAGAATTTGTTAATGCCATAACAAATCCATTCAAGTAGTTTTAATGACATAAATACACTATCTATTTTACCATGTGTAAAATAGATAGCTAGTGGGAACCTGCTGTATAGCACAGGGAGGTCAGCCTGGTGCTTTGTGATGACCTAGATGGGTGGTATGGGGGGGGGTAGGTCCAAGAGAGAGGGGATATATGTGTGTATATATGTATGTATGTATATATATATATATGTATATATGTATACATATAGCTGATTCACTTTCTGTACAGCAGAAACTAACACAACATTGTAAAGCAATTATACTCCAATAAAAAAAAGAAAAAAATAAAATAGTTTATGTAAATAGATTATCTCCCTATTTTACTAAAACAAAGTAATATTAATGATGTAAATTTTCCATATAAATGAGCTAAATCGATAATGTGCCAATAGAAAAAATATTTTTGTGACCTCAGAAAAGCTTTGCTTTTCTAAAATAGTCTTTTTGTTGATATTCCAATTGAATTATAAGATGAACATTGAATTCACTTGTTTACAATAGTCCAGTAAATATTAATAATAATTTGAGGAATAATTTGTGGGTATTCATTTTTAATGTTTTCATGAATATTCTTATTTAATATTTATATAATGTAGCTTAAATGACAAAAGTTGTAAATTCTTTTCAAGGTTGTTAAACACCTCCTATGTGCTAATCATAAATTTACGAAATAAAACTTTTTAAAAAGCCCTGCTCTAGCCTCGCTAAAGTTAAAATCTTTGTAATTCCTAATAGGCATTATTAATTTTTAAAAATGAGACTAAATTTGTGTCCATAAATTTTTACACAGACTTTGATTTATCAATATAGCTGATTTTTAATTAATAATGACTTGAAAGCATAGGAGGCAAATAAAATTAAAAAGTCACAGTTAATTACACAATTTAGTTTTTTTTATTTAAGATCTAGCTCTTTTCCCCCCAAATTTTAATTTTTCCCTTAGAACATAGTTAGAATTTTACTTTGTATTCTGGTCCTGAAAACTTAGTGGTCTGGATAGGAAAACCCTTTTTTAAAAACTCTGGAGATCTCTTTTTGTATTAGAATCAAACTAAAGTTGGTAGTATCAGATAACATACGGCCAACTTGAGATAATCTAAATTTTCATTTATAGACAAAATTGAGAATTATAATAAACTTAGGGGGAAATAATGAGGTATATCCTGGTGAAATTAAAATAATACTTCAGTTTCTGAGAGACCATAAGACTTAAACCAATACTTAAAGAAAAAAAAGTAATAAAAATTTATAATAGTCACACCAAGGTAAATGGGTGTGGAAAACAGTAAATTTGTTGTACATTTAAAAGTGGGCGGGGGGGATTTCAGAAATTTTTATTTAGATCATGCAACCATATCCTTATTCACAAGGAAGACCACTCTAACCCCTCCAATCAAAATTTACAGAGACATTGCAAACGGAGCTCACTAAAAGAGAAACTCATACATAAGACTTACAAAAGGAAGAAAGGCTCTTTCTTCTCTCATAGTAATGAGCTTGGTGCTCAAGAGGCTAGGAAGAATAAGAACAGAGTCAAGTCTAGAAGATTGCTTTAAGAACATGGAATATTGGTTTCCTCTAAAAAACACATATCTACCCTGAAATCCCCCAATATTTTGCAATGTTAACGCAAAATTAATTAATACAGTAAAAGATTCCATTTTTCCCCAGATTTATTGATATATAATTGACAAAATTATAAGATATTTAAAATGTACAACATGATGATATGGTGCATGTATCCGTTGTGAAAGGGTTCCCTTTAACGGTTTATTAACATATCCATCACCTCACATACTTTCCATTTTGCAGGGGCAGGAGGGTAGAAGCATTTAAGTTCTGCTCTCTTAGCAAACTTCAGTTATACAATACAGTGTAATCATCTATAGTCACTGTGTTATATATTAAATCCTCAAAACTTATTCATCTTCTAACAAAGTTTGCACCCTTTTAATAACCTCTCCCTATTTCCCCCACCCCCTAGCCTCTGGAAACTAGTTTTCTACTCTGCTTCTTTTATTCAACCTTTTTTTTTTTTTTGAATAAATATTCCATATATAAGTGATATCACATGGTATTTCTCGGTCTGGCTTTTCCCACTTGGCATGATGCCCTCCAAGTTCATCCATGTTGTCACAAATGACAGAATTTCCTTCTTTTTAAAGGCTGAATAGTATTCCATTTGATGTATATATCACATTTTCTTTATTCATTGGTCAGTGGACTTTGAGGTTGCTTCCATACCAAGTATTGTGAATAAAGCTGCAATTAACATGGAGGTATAGATGTTTCTTCAAAATAATGATTTTGTTTCCTTTGAGTATGTACAGTCTGCCCTCTGTATCTGCAGGTTCTGCATTCTCAGATTCAACCAACTACAGACTGAAAAGCATTTCATTCCACAGTTGGTTAAATCTGCAGATGTACAGAGGGTCAACTGTAAAAGACTTGATGGTATCTGTGAGAGGTTCCTGGAATAAGTCCCTCGTGGATACCAAAGGATATTTGTACCTTTGCATAAGTAGGATTTCTGTATGATATGGTAATTCTATTTTTAATTTTTTGAGGAACTTCTATACTATTTTCCAAAGTAGTTGCACCATTTTACATTCCCACCAACAATACACAAGGGTTCCCTTTTTTCCACATCCTTGCCAGCATTTATTTCTTGTGTTTTTTTTTTTTTTTTATAATAACCATCCTAACAGGTGTGAAGTGACATAGTAGAATCGTGAAACAACTTTACATACACACTGGGATCTATAAAATAAATAAATAGAGCATAAATGAGAGCCAAGTTTCTTACTATTGCAGAAACTAGTCACAAATAAACAAAGAGGAGATGCTAGAATAGACTCTTCGGTGTGGATTAGAGTTGTCAGCATCAGTGTAAATTCATATTTATTTTATCTACAGAAATATAAATATATACAGAAATAAATAGAGATGTGTGTATATACATGGGTCTGTAATATATACATACATATCCTAACTGTTCTCTTAGGGTGCTTAGAAACAGAGACTTGAATATGCATATGAACAATGGCCAGAGCATGGAAATAAAAATAGAACTCTGATCCATAATTTCAGCAACCAGCCCAAGAAACCCATCCATTATCTACAGTAACCAGCCTAGGAATCCCGCCTCCTACCTGTAAGTCAGACTTGTAGGAAGTCAGACTGCTATCTCTAGCAGCTGGTGCAGGAAGCTAAACAACAAACCCTGTAAGAGTTGTCCCAGAGTGGCCATGACTTGCTTAATAACAGGCAGATTCTCTAATTTTTGTCCCTGCCTCCAACTTACGACCAGCCAGAGAAAACCAAATATTTACCCCTAACCAGTCACATAGGCTGTCCTGCTTCTAGTTAGCTCACCCACCTAAGGCTTCCCCATGTCATCGCCTCCAAAAAGGGCATAACCGAAGCATTCTCCTCCTTTCACTGTAAAGCTTTTCTGCTCTTCTACCTACCTACTTTGAGCCTCTGTCAAACAGGTAATGGGGGCTGACTCCCTTGCTATAGCAAGCTTTAAATAAATAAACTTTGCTTGTTCTCATTTGGCTGGTTTCATTTATTTCCACAGCAGTAACACCACAGTAGCAGTGAACACACCCAGGGATCAGATCTTGGTCTCTAGAAATTATCCTCCAATAAAAGGAATCAGGGTTCATTACAGAGAGAGTTGATTTCTGGGCTTGAGCAGGGAAAATATAAGATGAACTTGGTGCATCTTATGATGCCAGAGAAGGAGGAGGTGCTAAAAATGAGGAAGGAGGAGGAGAAGGAGAAAAAAGATCATGGGGGCATGTCAGATGGGCACAGGAGCAGCTTGAAAACTCTCCCATGGCCAAAGCTGGAGCAATATAAGCAGCCGATTAAATAATTATATATAGTATTAGAATATAGCCCAAAGAATAAAATGGATATTCACAAATCTATACTGATATAAATAAGTGATTGATTGAATAAATAAATGTGGAAAAGAGAACTGTTCCTTATAGAATTATTCTAATTATTGAATATAGACAGAATGAGGGAAATAGAAAGCCACCTTTAGATCATGATATTAGTCATTGCTGTAGGCAGGGTCCACTGGTGAATGATTAAATTAGTCGGCAAAATTTCAAGGACAGTTAGGACAGTTGTATAGTCTTAAAGTGTTATACTCAATATATTTATTAATCACTGTGATAGTGTTAACATATGTCCACAAATTTATTGAAACTCTTCCCTTGGGAAACGTTACCTAATTTCCCTCCCCCTAAGTATGAGCTGGACTCAATGCATCACTTCTAAAAAGGAGATTATAGAAAAAGAAAAATAGTAACTTTCTGTTGAAAACCCTGGCAGAAACTGTCTTAACCAAGTGGTCAAGCTTAACATTACTAGTCATAAACATATTGATATTACTTACCCTCTGATATAATGTCATTAGAAGGGCACATCATGGCACTATTTCCAAAATTACATAACCTCAGTCTAATCATGAGAAAGTGTTGGACAAATCCAAATTAAGGGCTATTCTACAAAATGTCTAACCAGTATTCTTTTGAAGTGTCAACTTTATGAAAAAACAAGGAAAGACTAAAGAAATTTCAGATTAGCAGAGACCAAGGAGATATAATGACTAAATACAACATGATAACCTGGATTGGATCTTGGAACAGGAAAAAAAAGACGTTAGTGGAAAATGTGGGAAAATCCAAATAATGTCTGTAGTTTAGTTCATAAAATTGTACCAATCTTAATTTCTCAGTGTTGATAAATGTACCATGGTAATAAGATCTTAACAATGGGAGATGCTGGCTGAAGGGTATATGGAAACTTTCTGTGCTCTCTCTGCAACATATCTGTAAGTAGAAAATTACTTCAAAATCATGAGTTTTAAGAAGTTGAAGTCTAGAAACAATTAAATGTTTATTTTTTAAATAAGCAAAAACAAATGAGTAATATAATGGCAAAAATAGGGTAGGTATAGTGCTAAGAAGGAGAAGAGCTTAAGCTATTCACAAAATGAATATTACCTAGACTCTGTTTTAGGGTCATTCCAAAATGGTAACATTATAAGTAACTATTTTTGGCTAAAGCATTAATGTTTTATGTTTTAAGTAAAGTTATGAATAGAGATGAATCATGTCCAGGAAAAACCATGTCCAGGAAAACAGTGTATGTTTTCAAAAATATATATACATTTTGAAAGATTTGGTAACAACAGAGTTTAGATAAATCTAATCTTTTAAAAAGCTGTTATTAAAATTATAGAGAAGAAAATAATTGTTCCATCAGATATGAAGAGTTTTAAAATACTTTAAAGCTGATGACTTTCATTTGTGTATGTAAAGATGTAGTAGACTATTAAGTTATCTAACAGGCTTTGATGTTTTCCCCATATCATTTAACAGTAAGCATACTTTTGTTGTATTCTCATTGCATGATTGTGGAATGTAGGTTTCCAGTAACTCTAATATCATTCTCCTTCCTTGAAATATGTTCCCATCAAAATAATTTCCCGTACGCTCCCTCCTATCCACATCATATCCAAACTCCTCCCTGGAGCCTTTGATAATTACTGTAGTCCTCATTCTTTGTCAAACCTTTACATCCCATTTTTTCTCCCCTTAGTTTGCATGAGTGCCTTAGTCATACATAAGTTTTACACTTAAGCACAGGCACTATCTTGTACTTATTTTTCCCCCAAAGCACCTAGCACAGTGCTGAACCTAAATAGGGCCTTAATGAATGACTGATTGCTTAATTAAACTGAATGCTTGTACAACAAGGATAATCCATTTCTTGACCTGCAAGACAACACAGAAATTACAGTTTATCAGAGGCTGCCGTTATTGCTGAACATTTATTCTGGACAAAATATTAAAGCCGTTAAGTGCAAAAATCATGCCAGTTTAATGGTCATCCCTGTATTACATGTCAGAAATTATTTGAGCCAGCTGCAGTACAGTGACTTTTGACCTACTTTCCATTTTTTAAATTAGCTTAGGAGGGAAGCTCTTTATTTTTCCCATCTTTGAACACTCAAACAGATATCAGCACTACCAAAAATAAATGCATAAATAAAATAGAAATAAAATCTAACCAGTTGAAAGGCCATTAAGTTCAGAATTTTTTCTTTTAAAAATTCATTCTCCTATCTCTGGGAAAACTCTCAAGGCAGTGTATTTTCAGAGAAAATTTGACGAAAAAAGTTATGAGTTGAAAGTTGAAGTGAATGGAATTTTCGAAAGACTGGAAAGAGGAGGTGGGAATAAAAATTTAAACTGAATAAAGAAGAAATGGCAAATAGAGGGAATCAATAGTATGTTCCTGATTCTCTTTCTTTTTGTAAACTATAAACCTAAATTATTTTCTACTTTCCCCTAAATGGCTATGAACCTCAGAATCCTTTAAACATAGGGAATATGTCCTACGACATTAAAATGGACATCGCAGACATATTTAAGAATTTCAGGAAACATCCATTCTTGATAACTTGAGTTATCAACATGTTTTTGTTTGAGTTGAGCCATTAAAGATCTCTGTAAAGGTCAGATTCCCACTTCAGATGAGAATCTTGCTCTAGGGTGCAAACCCTTATAATGAGATCACTCTAATTTTAATTAATAACTGACATAGAAACCCTGTGAAATAAATAAAAATGATTCATTTGACAACATATGACAAATGCACACTGTGGGGTTTTCATCGTATTTTGTAACTTTCATGTTGTTGCTACAAGGTAACTGTGGAATTTGCCTGCGGAAGAGACAGTAGGATAAAGGCTGCCCTTTTCAAATATCTGTGTTTCTCCCAGAGAGAGAAATACTACAGAAGTATGCAAAATAAAGAAGGAAAACAAAGATGTTCTTATATAATTCATCTGAGATTTTATCTTGTAGAGTTTTTTTTTGAAATTCATTTACAATTCTAAAGTCTCTGACTCATTGACTTCATTAATTTGGAGAGGAATTAATTTAGCTACTACTACTGCAAGCCATTACCAATATATTTGCATGAGGACACTATTTTTAAAACAATGGTTAGAAATAAATCACCATTTCAAAGATTCACCTATATATTTTCAGAATGAAATACTGTGGAACAATTATTTTTCATGTATTTTTGTAGAGTTCCAATAACTTTTAACCAGTTTCCTTTGACCCAGAGGCTGTACTGCTCCCCCTGGAACTGGATGGGATTTTTTTTCCTTAGCCCAAAGTTGAAGTATCAGAAATACAACCATTAATAAGACATGTGGGACTTCCCTGGTGGTCCAGTGGTTAAGACTCCGCGATTCCACTGCAGGGGGCGGGGGTTCAACCCCTGGTCTGGGAACTAAAATCCAACATGCCGTGTGGCGAAGACGTGGCAAGCATATACTTTGCTTGAAACTATTAGTAGAGACATAGTCAAGACTATTTAAATTTCACAACAGATTTTAAATACTATACTTCCAAGTAATTTACCATTAGCCAGTGGGTGGGTTGGAGTTCTTACCGTCTGCTTCCTTTATTTGACAGAGTGAATGTGATACCTGGGTTACTTTATAAAAATGTTAAAAGGACTTTACTCTTCCTAGGATTTTTCTTTTGTCATTAATTTATTCATTCATTTACTCACTCACTCACTCACATATTCAAACAAGCGTTTATGAGTTGCCTAATGTGAGAGCTGCTTTATCAGTCACTGGGGAAACAATGATGAGAAAAAAAAGGCTTGGCTACTCTTCTCATGGAAATAAGAGTTTAGTAAAGGAAGTGGGTACTAACCAAACTATCACAGAAATAAATGTGGAATTACAGCTTTGATCAGTGCCAGGAAGAGAGGAATGTGGTAACATTTGATGTTGTTAGTCTAAGAGAAAGCTTCCCTAAGTGAAGAATGGAAGGGGAGAGAACGGAGCAGGAACAGGGGGTAGCATGTATTCAGTCATTGTATATTCAACTAGGTACTGGGGTAATAGCCACAATGAGACTTGGAGACTGGCCCTAAGGTATAAGGAAGCACATGGGTTTTTTTAGGAACTGAAAAAAGATTGATGGGCTTTGAGCGTGGGGTGGAGGAGTTATGAATTGGAACCTAGTGGTTGGTGGAAGAAGGGATATACAGAGCCCTGTAAGCATTGTTTTCATCCTGAAGCCAACAGGAATCCATTGAGAGTCAAGCAGGGGAGGGGGTGATATATAGTTGGGTTATGTTTCAGAAATTACCTTGGGTGCCTATTTGGAGAAGACGTGCATGATGGCAAACTTCAAAGCCCTTCCCAGATTGATTGCTCCTTGAGGAAGCCCTGCCTTTTCTTTATTTTCAGGGTGGTTTGGCATTAATGAAGCATACACAAGATTATCCTATTCATTCTAAAATGCTCCATCCTTTGGAAGATACCCATCATCCTTCCTTTATAATAAATTTCAAGCAGTTCACTTGGATAAACTGAGGAATCCATTTGCATTGGGAACTAGAACACACAAAGTGTGTTCTTTATCTAATGTCTGTGTCTGTGTGTGTATGTGCATATGTAATTCTTTTTTCCTTTGATGAAAAAAGTCTGTTCCTTTAATTTATCTTCATGTCCTCTTTCCATAAAGGACTTGAGTGACTGAAAATCTATTTACCATCTTGATTAGATTGATATATGTTTATTATTTTAACATATTTTAAATGGGTTTTCCCATTTACATTCAATTGGGTTTACTTTTTTATCATGACACATTGGTGGTAGCATTATTTGGCTGTCAAAATGGGCTATGATGATGTGTGTTTGTTAAAACAACAAGGAATTACTAAGAAGCTATGCGTGTCCTCTGCGAGGTGCTTGTGTAGCTCTCATAGCTTTTTATCAGATGGAGTGTTTATCTTGTAAAGATCCAGCTAGTTTCATACACACACAAAGCAGCCAGTATTTTTCCATGCACAGTGTTTTTCCTCTTCTGCCTTGAAAAAGAGTTCACTATGTCTCAGGCAAGTGTGTAGACACTGAAGTAGATTTTTCTGTGAGAAAATCAAACATGTTACTATGTTATTTCTCTAGATATAACTGAATTCTGTAGTGTAAATGTGGGCTCACCAGCATGTTTTCTATAGCCAGACTATATGTTTAATGCTTTCAGCCAATAATTTGTAGAACTGAGAAATGAAGCCACAGATGCCATACAAGAAAACAATTATCTTTGTGGAAATAAAGAGCTATAAAACAATTTTCAACTAAGGAAGGAAAGATTTCTTTCCACCCAGTGGCTTGGAAGTGGATCTATGTACAGGAGAGGCAAAGTAATGCAGGGGTTAAGTATGTGTTACGTAGAGTCAGGCTGGATGGATTGTAATCCCATCTCCACCATTTATCACCTGCATGACATTGGCCAAAGTCCTTATTCTCTCTGTGTCTCAGTTATCTGGGCTCTGAAATTGGTACAATAATAGTGTCCACCTCATCTATTCCTGGTGAGGATTAAATGAGACAGGGAATGCGAAGATATTAGAAGAGTGCCTGGCACATAATAAGGGATAAAAATAACCTTAATTGATAGTAATCACATCACATCGATTGAGTAAACTGTATGATTAAGACTCAGGCCTTATAGAGAGCTTTGCTTAGTTCCCCACTGTTTGCCTACAATTCTCTGAGTGACATTAAAGGAAGAAAAAAAGATATAGGGAAAGATTGACTTATGAAATTCAAATAAGTGACATTTCAAACTACTGTTTAGTTCTTCATCACTGAGAAACAGCTTATTTTTGCATATTTAAAAGATGAAAGAAAATGTATGCATATTAATTTTCAATTAGGCTTTCTAATGGCAGTAGAACTTTTCAAGTGATTTCCAATGGTGGGAAGATGAAGCATTCACACCCAGGTGAACATTTTAGTGTTTCAGGCTAGAATAAATTAAGTATTGCAATTGAAGGTATACCCAAAGCTTCTCACATTTTGAAGAAAAGATTAAGCATATATATATAGTTTTTTTTTTCTCAAATACTGGATTAAAAATAGGTATGATGACCATACTTTTTCTCAATGGTTTATCAGCAGTGAGGATTTTTAGATTTTTTTTTGGTAACATTGAGATTACTGTTATCAAAATAAAAGTAGGCTGTTGGTTTTCCATCCAAAGGTGCTATCTAAGGATTTTAGTTGGATTCTCTCAAATACACTTCTCATTTGTATTTTCCTAAGAAGCAACTCAGATAATATTCTGCAGTAGAATAATTGTATTAATAATTAAATCATTAGATAATGTTTACATCTAATTTCAATAAGCTTCAGTGTCCCAAGTGCTTTAAATCCTTTTGTGATGAAGTTACGGAGAATTTGAACACCGCAGGTTGATCTTGTACTTGGTCATGGTGTATTAATATACTCATCTGGGACGTCTCTTTCCTTTCTAGCTTTGTAAATTCAACCAGTCCATCCTGGTCTGTCTCCAGTACTTCCTATTCTATGAAGCCCTCCACCATTCTCTGCTACTAATCATAGTAATCATAATGTTTTATAATTATAATAATACTACTAATACCATTATTTCTACTATTACCCATTAACATCACTATCATCATTGTCTTCATCATCAGTACTTATTGTGTGCTAAAGGTGAGGAAGTTCTATGTCCATCATTTTATTTAATCATCTCAATAGCACTCTGTAAGATACAGGTTACTATTATTCTCTACCTATGGATGAGAAACTGAGGCTTGGAAAGTTTAAATACTTAACCAAGTTCACAAATGCAAATAAAAGGTGGACCCAAACTTGAAATCCAGGTGACCTAACTTCAAAGCTCTCACTTATCCACCCTGATTTGCTATCCAAAATAATAATTGAAACATTAGATACTTAACTTTTAATTTTTCTATGTTTTGTCTTTATATCTGGGACTTCTATTTTCCCCCAAATATCTTTTCTCTCTTTCTTGCTTAGAATCGGAATCTTTAAAATTTATCTAGGCACATGGTCGTGAAGAATAAGGACTCTATGTCCTAAATTTCCTATGCATCTATGTGAATTAAGTCTGTCTAATCAGATGTCAGTGTAAGTTCTCCTTAAAAAGAAGTTTATCATCCTTTCATCCTTTCTTCACTCTGTCAGTTGTATTGGGGACCAGGGTGGGGTGGGGGGCTGGCAATGGCCTAGCCATCTCAGTATATGATATGGAAACCACATGCTAAGGACGTGGAATGCTAAGCATTGCAGAAGAACTCTAGGTCATTGCCTCTGTGCCACACTGAACAGCCCTAAACTAACCCTTTCCAGGCTTATTTTACTTAGGAGAAATAAGTTTCTGTTGTGTTTATATCTCAGTTATTTTGAGGTTTTGGTCTCTTAAATTCAACCTCATCTTACCTAATATACACTTAGAGGTCAGAGAGTCTTTTATACAAGTATGAATACGCCTAACATTTAGAAGGTACTTGATAAATATCAGATTGCTTTATGATAATTATACATTTCCAAATATCTTTAAGGTCTAAAATCGTGAAAATCACATGAAGTCTATTATACATAAATTTAAAACTGTAGTATGTTTGAAACTCTTAGAACTGGATCTTTTATTGGGCTAATGTTTATTTTGCAGGCACTGTAATCACTTCTTTCATATTAACACATGGTAGAGTTGATATAAAATGCTATTATACATAGTTGGGCACACTCCCACTGCTGACAGAATAAGGAAAAACTACACTTAAAAAAGTACTCTTTCTGGGGGCTTCCCTGGTGGCTCAGTGGTTAAGAATCCTCCTGCCAATGCAGGGGACATGGGTTCGAGCCCTGGCCCGGGAAGATCCCACATCCCACATGCCACGGAGCAACTGAGCCCGTGCGCCACAACTACTGAACCTGCGCTCTAGAGCTCGCGTGCCACAACTACTGAGCCCACGTGCCACAACTACTGAAGCCCGTGCGCCTAGAGCCCGTGCTCCGCAACAAGAGAAGCCACTGCAATGAGAAACCTGCGCACCGCAACGTAGAGTAACCCCTGCTCGCCACAACCAGAGAAAGCCCGCGCACAGCAACGAAGACCCAACACAGCCAAAAATAAAATAAATAAAATAAATTTTAAAAAAAGGTGTTCTTTCTGAATTAATGTCATCTCTTATTACAGCAGTCTTAACTGTTATTATTATAGTAAAGAAACTGTCAGCAATTACTATACAAATCTTCATTCTCATAGTTGTGTACACTCTTGTTCACTAATCGAGCTTATTGTGATGCAGCATTACAAAAGAAAACTTCTGGAAGTTAGTACAAACTAAGTCAAGAGGGAAGGCGGTCTAAGAAGTGCCTTCCAACAAGAGCTATCAATGATACAGAGCCGAGATGCTAAACAAGAAAATTCACCATAAAATTATTAAAGAATCAACTCTATACACCTCAGTGTGGCTTTTGTCTTGGGAATGTTGTCTAATACATTACTTTCTCAGAATAGATGACAATCTGACATTAAAATAAAGTGGGAAAAGCATTCATATTCAGTTGTTCCTTCTTTTATTTACTATCTCAATTCTTTAGTAAGTATTTTCCTAGCCCCTAGGCTAGGCACTGGTCTCACCTCTGGTGATGTAGGAATAAACAATATTGACATAAGTCATGCCTGCCTGGAGCTTACTTTCTGATGGAAAAAGACAGACAATAATCATAAATAATTGAAAGACTAAGATATTTTATTTTTTTAAGATGATTTTATTCATTTTATTTTATTTTATTTATTTATTTTTGGCTGCGTTGGGTCTTCATTGCTGCACACGGGCTTTCTCTAGTTGCAGTGAGTGGGCGCTACTCTTTGTTGTGGTGCGCGGGCTTCTCATTGCGGTGGCTTCTCTTGTTGCAGAGCATGGGCTCTAGGCATGCGGGCTCAGTAGTTGTGACTCGCAGGCTCTAGAGCGCAGGTTCAGTAGTGGTGGCGCACGGGCTTAGTTGCTCCGCAGCATGTGGGATCTTCCCGGACCAGGGCTCGAACCCGTGTCCCCTGCATTGGCAGGCGGATTCTTAACCACTGTGACACCAGGAAAGCCCCAAGATATTTTAAAATAGTGGTTGAGGTTAACAAGATAATGAGATTGAAAGTGATCAGAGATGAGGGAAGGTCAGGCCAGATTTTCTGAGAATGTGTGATTTGGGCTGAGACCTAGATGACAAGATATGCCAATCTTATGAAAATTTGGAGAAGAACCCTTTAGACAGGGGAAATAAGAAGTGCACAGGCCTTGAGGCTGCAACAAGCTTCACTGACTCAGGAGACTGGAGATAACTCCAGAGCTTGGAGAGCAAAGTAGAAATGAGGAGAATGGTGGGTGCTGACATCAGAGGGGTGGGCAGGACTGGATCGTATAGGACCTGGAAGGCCGTGGAAAGATGTTTGAACTTAATTTTCAGTTCTTTCAACATGAGAGGCAGTGGAAGTAACAGTTTTATGTTAAAGACCTATTGTTCTTTGGCCGTTTATAGCTTCCACCTTAAACTTAGATTTTTAGAATGTGAACTCCTCAGTTCTCATATCTATATAATTCAATTGACCATCATTGCCAGGAATTGTCTGGTGTTTCACAAGTGCTCATATTAATGGGAATATGAAAGCTGGAACAAGTTATGGATTCCTGTGACCTGTGATAAATCATGAATCTTACTCAATTATGAGCTTCTTTTAATTCATACTGAAAGCATTCAGAAATAGTAAACTCAGCCTCACCTGTCACTAATATGTTAAGTTGATTAAATATTGATTTTTAATTTTAGATCTGTCATTTTTTATTTAATAATACTTTAGATTTGCCTTTTCCTATTTATTGCTCTATATATCCATCTTTTAAAACATATCATAGGGAAAGCTGTAGTAAACTATTAAATACATGGATAAGAATAGGCACATGGAGACAAAGTAACATCAAATTGTATGTTTGTGAAGATGTTCTTATATAGTTTGCAAAGTCTGCGAGATATATTCTGCTCATTGGACTTACGTTATGGAATTAAGCGTTAAGAGGCAGATACGCTGCTTTGTTTGCAGTATCTAAGTCAGAAACAATAAATATGCACTCATATCGCCTGCACCTGCAAGGAACACAGACATCACCAGACAGCTTCCTCCTGTAAAACCCAGCCTCAGCCTCAGAATCCTTTTCATCATTGTGTCCTAAGCAGCCACTACTCATCAGCGGGGTCTCAAGAGAAACTAGCTGATCAGTTGTCCTTGCCTTAAACCGACAAGGAGCAAAGAAGATATGCGTCTTTTCCAGGTGTGAAAATTCTTGTTTACTTCTCACAATACGGGATAAAGAATATGGGCACATGGGACTTAGGGTAAGATTAACAAAATGCTTCACATATGGGAGGTGTTTAATAAATATTAGATTCCATATTTTTCCTGGAAACTCAAATGATACTGTTTTGGTCTCAGAGGCCCAAAAAGGTTTTTATTCTCAAATACGACCCTGTCCACTCCCATTATCTATAGAATCTGGACCCTTATTTAGAGGAACATCCAGAGGAAAATACACACACACAAACACACACACACACACACCAACTTATTTGTTATTATTCCAAGTCAGAACTTTATTGCTTTTGTCTAAATACCTTTACAAGACTTATAGATACTAAACATTGTGGTCTTTAAATGAGTTTTAAAGAAGAGAGAAGAGGAAGAAGGGAAAAGGTGAAAAAAAAGGCCATTGATTTAGGTGAAGAATACAGAAAAAAAAATAAGATTTTAAGTTTTCAATATTTGGGCAAAATATTAAAGACTTATTTTTATAATATATTAAAAATAAGATTCTAGCATATATTATTTGGCATAAGATGTCATCTACTCCTTGTGTGGTTTCTGTTAAAGAGGAAATAAAAATTGGGGTGAGTTCCCATTGTTAAGATGCTTTTTTGTAATGGGATATATTTCTACATATTTTATGTAACTTTTTGAAAGTATCTTTGATAGTAAATGCCAAATTAAAAGCAATCCGTTTTTCTCCCAGTTTTATTGAGAAATAATTAACGTGGGTCACTGTATAAATTTAAGGCAAACAGCATAATGGTTTGATTTATATAGACTGTAAAATGATTACCACAACTAGGTTCACATAACATCCATCTTCTCATATAGATACTATAAAAAGAAAAGAAAGGGGAAAAAAAATCTATCCTTCTTATCTATGTTTTCTGTTCCTAAGAGGTTATTATTTTAATTTATTAGAGGCTTTTGAACTCTTTAGTTTATAACATCTGAAAAATGTATGGGACTCCCAGTTCCATATCAAAAAATGTTAATTAAGAAAGGCTGTGGGGACTTCCCTGGTGGTCCAGTGGTTAAGACTCCCGCTCCCAGTGCAGGAGGCCAGGGTTCGATCCCTGGTCGGGGAACTAGACCCCACATGCATGCCGCAACTAAAGATCCCGCATGCCGCAACAAAGACCCAGAGCAACCAAAATAAATAAATAATTTTATTTTTTTTTTAAAAAAAGAAAGGCTGTGATGGACTGAGGTAGAGGATGGAGCTCATGTTAAAATTTTCCAGTGGTTGAGAGGCATGTGGGTAATTCAAAAATAATGTTATCTCTTTTTAGTAACATTGTTGCATTTGTTTTAGAATTTAAATAATTTTAAATAATGGTATAGGAATCCCATTTTATCAAAATGTGGAGTGAGCTAAAAATAAATTGATTCAGAAATGCAGCACCTTGAGAGAAGACAACTTTTATTCATTTTTGAGCCCTCACTTTCATGCTGGACACTAAATAAATGCTTGTTGAATAAATGAATAATCTGAATGAAGCTTTACCTTTTAGAAAATGAGATGACTTTTGTCCAAATAAAATATAAATGCAAAAAAGTACCTAGATAGATTTTTATTTCCCTATAGACTCCTAAACTGCAACAGCTGTTTTATATAGTACAGGAATATTGCTCTTACTCACTAACTCTGACCCTGAAAATGTCTGTTAGAAATAACTGAGCTCTCTAGTAGTTCATAATGACCCTGTCCTCCGGGCAGAACTAATCAGCGATTTGGAATCAAACTGGCAATTCTATAAATGAGACTTATTGATTTTTTATGTAGCTATCATCTTTGTATTAAAGAAGACACTTGCAATATGTTAGCATTGATGAATATTAGGAATAAACTTTCAAACCGTGGGGTTCTGTGATTATGACCTACCATGATGTTAATTTCTTCTTAATCCCTAGTGCTAATTGTTTGCAGTGAGAAAGCTAATATTACATGGGAAAACTCATAATTCCACTTAAATTGATATATTTAAGTTTTTTTTTTACCCGCCTTTGAATTGTTCATGGTAACCTAATGAGTTTACTACCTATATCAAGCTTTAAAATGTTATTAAATAGTAATTACCAAATTTGCCATACTCATTGTGTTGACTGATGGTACATACAAGTGTCTTGAAACATCAAGAAGAGATGTTGGAGATTCCTCAAAAAATTAAGAGTAGACCTACCATATGACCCAGCTATTCCACTTCTGGGTATTTATCCAAAGAACACAAAAATACGAATTTGAGAAGATATATACACCCCTATGTCCATTACAGCAAGATATGGAAACAACCTAAGTCTGTTGGTGGATGAACGGATAAAGAAGATGTGGCATATATATACATATATAAATATACACACATATATATACATATATGTATACACACACAATGGAATACTACTGAGCCATAAGAAAAATGAAATCCTACCAACTGCAGCAACATGGTTGGACCTTGAAGGTATTATGCTACATGAAATATGTCAGATGAAGAAAGACATATACCATATGACTTCACTCATATGTGGAATCTAATACAAAACAAAACAAATGAACAAACAAAATAAAGCAAAAGCAAACTCATAGATATAGAGAACAGATTAGTAGTTACCAAAGGAGAAGAGGGTTAGGAGTGCATGGAATGGGTGAAGGGAGTCAACGGTATGGTGATGGATGGCAACTAGGCTTGTGGTAGGGATCACTTAATATATACAGATGTCAAGTTATAGTGCCATATGCTTGAAATTTGTAAAGTAAAAAATAAGAAAAAACAAAAAAGATGTTGATAGTTATTTTTTGTAAGAAAGAATTCATGTTGTTCCATAAATTGTTTGTAGAAAATACCTAAACCTGTTAGCTTGCTTACAGAGAGCAAAGAGGTCAGTGCCATAAAATCATTCTCATGGGGACAGTTAGCATCACATAGAGAAAATCTCTTGACCAACTTGCAACTCATATCCTAAACCACGAACTCAGAGACTGAGGCTGCGATTCAGAGAGATGTTAAGGAGTTTAACTGGCTTAATGTAAAGTCACCAGTATAAATTATTTAAAAAAATAATAAAACATACAACTTAAAGTTGGGTCAGAGTAATGTTACCTTCACATTTGATAGGTGTTCTAAAAGTGGTATATATTTTAAATGATTACAGATTCCAAATCCCAGATGGCCTAGGTACTAAAGTTACTGTACTCTTTTATAGTGAATAAATTTATCTATGGGAAATCAATCTAGACATGTGCTACTAAACTCTGGGTACCTATCTCCCTCAGGCAAATTTTGATCTCAAATACAAAACAATTAATCTCCTTTGTTTTCCTTTCTGATAGCCATGTGACTTTGAGCTAACGATCTATAACTTGATATAAGAAAAAAAGTAATTGTCAGGTTATTTTCTATTCAACCCAAAAAATGACTTTTCAATAAATTTTTATAGTACATCTAGATAAGAGCTAAATCAGTATGTATTCTCTATCATTGAAAGCATCAGAGTTTAAGAGCATATATTACCCATTGTAAAAATATGTTTTCAATTATCTTTCCTCTTAAAAATTTAAAATTTAAAACCTATCTATAAATGTAACATAGGACTTATCTATTACTTTTTATATTCAGGTATGTGTCTAATTTTTTTTTTGAGGTTGCTTTTTATAGAGATGCAGACGTAGAGAACGGATGGGTGGATACAGGGAGAGAAGGGGAGGGTGGGATGAATTGGGAGATTAGGATTGACATATATACATGTTAATTTCTGCTGTACAACAAAGTGACTCAGTTATACATATATATACATTCTTTTTCATATTCTTTCCATTATGGTTTATCACAGGATATTGAATATAGTTCCCTGTGCTACACAGTAGGACCTTGCTTGTAGAAGATTAATTGTCTATAGGTGTGTGGATTTATTTCTGGGCTCGCTATTCTGTTCCATTGATCCGTATGTCTGTTTTTGTGCCAGTACCATGTTGTTTTGATTACTGTAGCTTTGTAGTATTGTCTGAAGTCTGGGAGGGTTATGCCTCCTGCTTTGTTCTGTTTCCTCAGGATTGCTTTGGCAATTATAGGGCTTTTATTGTTCCATATAAATTTTAGGATTATTTGTTCTAGTTCTATAAAAAATGTCATGGGTAATTTGATAGGGATCTCATTAAATCTGTAGATTGCTTTGGGTACTATATGCCTAATTTATGTGTGGTTTTTTAACAATGAAAATAATTCCTTATAATTTGGATATTTGTTTAGCTGCTCAAGTTTTACTGTCAATGTACGTTTATTATATTTTCATCAATTATTCTTGAAGAATATTTGAATAACTGTATGGGACCAACTTAAAATCTTAGTAGACTGTCTTAGAGGATTTTGAGGGTTTGTCAAAATCAAACTTGAAAGAAACAGTGTTTTAGATTGAACCTTTTTCCAATTACCACCGGTCACATCTCATAGATCTCCCAGAACAGATAGGAGGGAAATACGTGTGATCCATGTCATACGTCACAGTCATAGTCATTTTATGAAAATGTCCTCATCACAGAAGTATTGACAATTCACCAGGAAAGATCCCTCAAGATATTTAGTTTTGCTGATGAAAAGAAGAAGATGCCAGTCGACTCACGAATTAGTTGCCTTCAGTGGAACATCACATGCATTCATTCAAATTTATTGACACAGTGTTTGAATGGAGTTTTAGAAATACAAACTGTGTTGTGCTTGGCATTGCTCTCTGAATGCTTTTTAGCACTCAGGATTGTATGTGGCAGAAACGGCCTTGATTATATCCCGTAATGAGGATATGTCAGAGAAGTTACTTATACTTATGAATCACTAGGTTGGAATAACTAGTACCTGAAGTTGGCCATCACTGTTTCAAAAAGTACATACAATGGGCTTCCCTGGTGGCGCAGTGGTTGAGAATCTGCCTGCCAATGCAAGGGGACACGGGTTCGAGCCCTGGTCTGGGAAGATCCCACATGCCACGGAGCAGCTAGGCCCGTGAGCCACAACTACTGAGCCTGCACGTCTGGAGCCTGTGCTCCACAACAAGAGAGGCCGCGATAGTGAGAGGCCCACGCACCGCGATGAAGAGTGGCCCCCGCTTGCCGCAACTAGAGAAAGCCCTCGCACAGAAACGAAGACCCAACACAGCCAAAAAAAAAAAAAAGTACATACATATACTGTGGATAACTGATGTTTCAGAAATTGTTATTACTCAACCATGCTTTTTTTAGTACCAAGTTTGTGCTTTAGAATATTATAATCCATTGTAATTCCAAGTTACTAAATAGATTAATTTTTTAAAAAATCATGATCCTCCAAAGGCCAAGTTTCTGGTCTCACTTTCAAAGGTTAACCATACTGACAACACAATCACTTAGGAATATTGTGAAGAAGGTGTGTAACAGAGATGTGGCAATATATAATATTTTATTATAGAACCTTTAAAACAATACTTGTTAAAAGTGGAAGTTTTTTTTAATAGTGGTAGGGATGAGCAGCTGTTGAATCAAGGAAAATGATGTCAGTGAAAAAACAGTATTTCATGTTTATAGTGCTGAAGTTGATTCATAAAGTAACCTACTTTTTTCAATCAAGTATCGATAGTGTCAAGTTCAGTTAGTAATATGTACAAGGGTTTCTTTGTGAAGTGAGACATATCTTTATTCAATTTGACATATTCCAGCCATTCTTAGTCAATAGCTCCCTCTTTAGACCTATGGGAGTTAGCAACATTATTTATGCCTTGGAAAATCAAATGTCCAGGGACTTTTGTGTAAGTACCTTTTTAAATCTAGTCACTGTATTAACTTTGGAACAAAAAATGTTCTTATGGAACAAATAAAATCTGTGGGAATAAAGGATTGAAAATGAATGATACTAGTAAAGTACTGAAATTAAAGTCATGCTTAAATAGATTAATTCCATACTTTTATGTAATGATTCCAGTGGCAATAAAACCTAAACACTTCAGGGACTTCCCTGGTGGTGCAGTGGTTAAGAATCTGCCTGCCAATGCAGGGGACACGGGTTCGAGCCCTGGCCCGGGAAGATCCCACATGCCACGGAGCAACTAAGCCCGTGCACCTCAACTACTGAGCCTGCGCTCTAGAGCCCGTGAGCCACAACTGCTAAACCCGCGTGCCACAACTACTGAAGTCCACGCACCTACAGCCCGTGCTCTGCAACAAGAGAAGCCACTGCAATGAGAAGCCCGCGCACTGCAATGAAGAGTAGCCCCCGCTCACCGCAACTAGAGAAAGCCTGCACAAAGCAACGAAGACCCAACACAGCCAAAAATCAATCAATTTATTAAAAAAAACAAAACCTAAACATTTCACATGCTGTAGTCTATTTTCAATCCACCTGATGAATTAATATATCAAATTCTAAGCTTTTGGGCTTATTTTTAAATTTGGCAATGTTTTACTCTCTTGTTTGTCAGGTTTCTCAGTATGTTTTCATCTTTCTTTCGCTCTGCATGAGCACAACCATACGAAGTTATGTTCTTATATGTGATTGGGTTACTCTCCCTTAGTTTCAGTGATTATATATTTCTATCACCAGCTGGAATATTCTTTATTAAAATCTGAAGCTGTTATTATGCTCAATAAATAAGGTTGCTTCTGTCTTTCTCTTTTCTTTAGGTAACATGTTTTTTTCTCCAAATTAGAAATCCAATATTTTAGAGACTTTTTTAATATTTAAAATTGTCACAGAAGTCCCAAAAGGAGATGAATTTAAAATCATTATTAATTATACCACTGTACAGCTATAACCACACAATATTGAAAGAACTTCCTTTGGTCTGTTTTTCTATAAATGTATATTTTTATAAAATTGGGATGAGGCCTTCCCTGGTGGCGCAGTGGTTGAGAATCTGCCTGCCAATGCAGGGGACACGGGTTCAAGCCCTGGTCTGGGAAGATCCCACATGCCACGAAGCAACTGGGCCCGTGAGCCACAACTACTGAGCCTGCGCGTCTGGAGCCTGTGCTCTGCAACAAGAGAGGCCGCGACAGTGAGAGGCCCGCGCACCGCGATGAAGAGTGGCCCCCGCTTGCCGCAACTGGAGAAAGCCCTCACACAGAAACGAAGACCCAGCACAGCCATAAATAAATAAATAAATAAATATATTAGGAAAAAAAAAAAATTGGGATGAAGCTGGAAATATGGTTTTGCATCTTTTCAAAAAAATAAATATTATAACAAAAGCCATTAATGATACATTATATGAATTTCCCCCATGTAATTAGATATCTTTTAGAAACATAATTGGAAATTTCTGAATAACATTTCATCAAATGAAAACACCAGATCGATTTAGACATTGTCACACATTTAGAATATTGCCGCAATGAATGTCATTACACCTATATCTTTGAATGGCTTTCTGATTATTTCAGAAATAGTTTCCTGGAAGTGAAATTGTTGAGTGGAAGGACAAGACACTTTTGATATATTGCCAAGTAGCTTTTCAGAGTGGCTGTACAAAGACTTACTCTTAAAAAAGAGATTCTGAGTTGAATGATCTGATTGATCATTTTAAGTTAGAATTTAATTCACCAAGCCCTCCTCTCCATACCCACACCCCCCCACGACACCCCCCCGAGCATAGTAACCATCTTATTGACTAACTGCTTATGAACACACTGCTTTAAAGGGAAGAGAAAATACATATCTCTACTAGAAATATATAATAGGTATCCTGGTGACATTTAACTGAGGTGTTTCCAGTTATTATTTAATTTGCATTTTAAAAGCATTTATTATAAGTCAATGAATCAATTGATACTCCAGGGAACATTTAATAAGATTTATTGCCTTATAAAATTTATATGGCTCTCAGCTAAATAACCAAGATTATTAGCAGTTGCATAATTATATTTCTGGTAATTCTAGAGATTACCCAAAATAGGAAATATCTATAACTTTTTACATTTTACGTAGACATAGATGGCCTTAACACGTGATTCTGAAACATATGCATAATTTCAAAGTACTTGTATTTATTTTCTTTAATTTGAAAGGTGTTAAATCTATTGACATAAAATATAACTCCTTCATAGTAGCAGTAGGGCAGAGCAACTGAAAGGGCAATTAGTTAGAAAATGTTAAAATCCGAAGAGTTTAAAATGCCGTGTTGCCCAAGTAACCTGTAGCTCCCTCGGCCTGGAAGGTAGAAGGCTCTTAACCTTCCACAACATGTCTTCTGAGTGTTTTGTAAACTGTTCTCAGACCAGTTCTACTCATTCATTCTATATTGCAGCCCATGGGACTCCAAGAACGTAAGCAGCTCCATTACTTAATTGAAAGCATTTTCCCTTAGCTACACATCCTCCCTCCTCCCCTCCTTTCCCTCTGTTCAACTGCTACTGTGAGACCCATTGATATCACTTCCTTCGTGAAACCTTCAGTGTCATTGTCTCCTCTTAACATTGCCTTCCTGATCTTTCACTGTATTCTATCTTATCTAACACCTTCCTGTCCCTATTCCTTCTGCCTAGTAACCCTTTCTTCATGTATATGGGAGAGGTACAGTATGATATGGTGCAAAAGCCTTGGCCACCCAACTTGCTTTGGCCAATGGGACATGAGCAAATGTGATACAACCAGAAGCTTGAAAAGCACTTGCTCTTTGCCCCGCTATTGCTGCTGGAAACTCTTCCACTACTGCTCACCTTGCTTACCTGTGAGGATGAATGACCCATGGATCACAGATGGGCCATCCTCGTTAATGCTTCCCATACCAGTCACCCCACAGACTATTTAATATCTAGCTGCAGCCACATGAGTGACCCCCGGGAGAGACAAGCAGAAGATTTCCCCTGCTGTACTGGACCAATTTGCAGGCAAAAAGAATCATGAGCAAGTAAAACGGTATTGAGTCATTAAGTTTTGAAGTATTATTATTATTTTTTTTTAATTTATTTATTTATTTTTGGCTGTGTTGGGTCTTCATTTCTGTGCGAGGGCTTTCTCTAGTTGCGGCAAGCGGGGGCCACTCTTCATCGCGGTGCGCGGGCCTCTCACTACCGCGGCCTCTCTTGTTGGCGGAGCACAGGCTCCAGACGCGCAGGCTCAGTAGTTGTGGCTCACGGGCCTAGTTGCTCCGCGGCATGTGGGATCTTCCCAGACCAGGACTCGAACCCGTGTCCCCTGCATTGGCAGGCAGATTCTCAACCACTGCGCCACCAGGGAAGCCCAGTTTTGAAGTATTTTTTTAATGTAGCAAATTGTTGCAATTATCTTCCAAACTTCTCAGATCTATTTCCTCATCTATACAATGAGGAATCAAAACCCCTGCTGATTGGTCCAAATGACATAATGACATTGGTCCATAATATCCTAGCCCTTAGAGTAGAGCATCTAGACTCATAGTGTCTAGTTTCAACCTTGGTTCCATTCTGTACAAACTGGGTTTCCTTTTTCTTACTTCCTTAAAATAGCAAATTATTTTAAGATCTCTGTACCTCAGTTTTCCCATTAAAAAATGTATATAATAAGAGTATCTTTATATCAGTTAGGAGTCTTTTGCTACAAGTAACAGAAAACCTGATTTAAATTGGCTTAAGGAAATAGGAATATGTCTCAGTTAACTGAAAAATGAAAGGGTAGCCTGTTGCCAGGTTCTTCTGCTTTCAGGAGTTTAAATGACACCATTAGAATGTTGTCTCTCTCCATGTATCAACCACTGTCCTTCATGTCGCTATCATTGTCAGTATCCATGAAGTATTCAGATGGCTGCCAGTGTCTCTACATCTACAACATTTCAGGTCAAGTTCAGTGAAGGAGGAAAGACTTTCAGAAATACCTACTTAACTGGAGGTCTTAATACCTCCAGTTAAGTTGTGTGCCTATCACAAGGCCAAGACAAACAAATCTGAAAGTCTGCTCAACCTTGAACCTATAGTTAGGAGTCAATCACTAGAGGCCACAAAGACAGGGTGGTTATCCAGAGGAATATTAGAGTAGTGTTACCTAAGAAGGCCAATTGATAAAAACAATGGCTGTCTCTGCCATTTATTCTTATATCACCAGTGAAGGTAAATGCCTAGTGCTGAGGATGGTACATAACAAGAACTCAATAAATATCATCTGTAAATATTAATGTGAACATGCACAAAAAAGCCCCCACTGGCTGTTCTATATCTTTACTGTGGTGATGGTCACATAAATTTACACATGTAATAAAATTACACACAACTAAATACACATGCACACACACACACACACACACACACACACGAGTGCATGTATAGCTGGTGAAATAAGGTCTGATTAAGGTCAGTGTTGATTTCTTGCCTTGATACTGTACTATAGTTATGCAAGATGTTACCATTTTGATAACTGAGTGAAGAGTGTACAGTTTCTCTGTGTTATTTCTTACAATTGCATGTGAATCTACAGTTATCTCAAAATAAAAACAAAAAAAAGCATCAGTTATAGGATCTGACACATGGTTGACATGAAGGGCCATTATTATAATCACTATCTGAATTCTAGAGTAATGAACATCTTTCCTTAAAAAGGGAAACTTACTTCTAACCTCCTCCAAGCAGTCTTCCTGGTTTCCCCAACTAGAACTCATTTGTCTTTCTGTTGTGCTCTTTTTCAAATGTCACTGTAGCACTAACCAGGGACAGTTGAGTATCAGAGTTCTCCATGTATGTCTCTGTCTCAATAGATAATGAGTTCTTGGAAGGCAAGGAATATCTTATTTTTGCATGTTTATCCATTCATGTGTTCATTTGTATTTTGTATCTTACCAAATCTCTTAGCACAGGTGTTTTCCAATGTTGCACTTTCAGAAAAATGTTAAGATTTGATATTCACATGAACATATATTTTTCATGATTATAATGACTATCAAAGCAAGACATAGGCATAGGCATATTTTTTTAATTGCACTTATATCAGAACTATTGTACGGTAGCTCGTTTCTTTTTACTGAACTGATTGTCTTTGGGTGTTTTTTTTAAAATCAGTGTTCAAAGAGATTCCGAAGATAGGAGATGTCTACTGAGAAAGGGTTTTTTTTTTACAGGAACCTGGGCGTCTGAGATTAGCTATTGAATGATCATCACAGTGGAGCTTCAATTCCCTTTTTATTTAGGTGTTGTGGGTTTCTGTCATAGAGATTTTAAGTAGAAAGGAGTTCATGATCTCCTCCTAAGGAGTTTGCGATTCAAGTGAATTTTTGGAAGCAATGAAAAGAAGGGCCAAGTGAGTTTTTTAATAGAGCATTACTCTTGCAGAAGTCGACTGTAATTCTCATATATATAGGTTCTCTGACCATGGCTGAGTGAGATAATAGCCTGTTTAGAAGCATTCGCCTTTGTTCAGTGAAGGGCATTCTGTCCTCCCACCACCCAGCCTTTTTTCGTTCATCACGCCCACCAAATAAGAGTGATGCCAAGTTCACAAATAGAAAGCAAGACTATTAACATATCAAGCACTTCCAAGATCAAAATACTGCATATGGCATGTGTGTTTTAATGAAAATCTAGACACAGCAGCAGCTGAAGTCTGCATTGTGTGTGGTTCCAAGTTAAAAGTGCGATTTCAAAGAGAAAAGAAACTTTTAACACTCACAGTAAAAATTGCTTCTTACATTTGGTGCCAATTAGTTTCCTATGTTACAATGTATGCATCAATGCCAAACTACTTTTCAGAGGGAGACAAAGTGTGCATTCCTCTGCCTGAACTTCCTTTTGCCTAGGGGTATCTACCTGCTATGCTCTGGTTCCTGTTAAAAAGTGTCCTGAAAGTTGGTCATTTCATTTATTTGGAGCCCACTCCTCTTGGGGACTAGTGTTTCTGTTGGCCTTATCTGTTACCCCTTGATTTTGCATTTCTTCAGTTGATGGCTTTGAAGATAATGTTATTGATCACCATGGTAGCAGGGCTTATCATCCTGGAGAAAATGAGTTTATTGGCTCCATTTCCTTTTGTCTAGCATATGATTTGATGAGGTCATGTATTTCTTCCCCTTTCTTTCGTTTTTCTGCTCACCTTCCTGACACCTTACTTATAGAGGCAGGGGGATACAATCTCAGGCATGAAAGGTTAGGGGATTACAAAAGAAAGGGAAAATTTGGAGGCTGGAGAATTTCATCATTTTTCCTACCAAAAAGCTGTATCAGTTTTCTATTGCTATGTAACAAATTGCTATAAACTTAGTGGTTTAAACCAACATACATTTATTATTGTGAAGTTCCCATGGGTGAGGGGTTAGCTGGATCCTCTATTCAGGGTCTCAGAAGACTGCAGATCAAGGTGTCTGGTGGTGGGGGGAGGGTCACTCTAAGCTGAGGCTCAGAGTCCTCTTCCAAACTCATTGAAGATATTGACAAAAATCAAATCCTTGTGGCTGTAGGACTGAGGTCCTCAGCTTTCAGAGGCTTCCCTCTCCCTAGGCACATGGGAACTATTTGCTTTCTTCCTTCTGGCAAGCAGGGAAGTCTCTCTAGAGCTTTGCCTTCTTTTAAGGGCTCACAAGATTAGGTCAGACCAACCAGTTATCATCTCCCTTTTGATTAACTCAAAGTCAACTGATTAGTAAACTAATCACAGGAATGATATCTTCTCGTTATTTCCAGGTCTCACCTACTATTAGGAGGAGGTTTATACAAGGGCATGAGTCATCAGGGTTGGGGGTCATCTTAGAATTCTCCTTACCACAAGATCAATACCTGCCTTGTTCATCTCTCCCTAATTCTTAGAACTGAACCTGACACATTATATGCAAACCATAAAAATTTACTAAAAATTGAATGAATCACTCTTCTCATTTTTTGAATTATTGCAAGAGATAGAATTTCAAGTTCTTTGTTATTGATTGCTTATCTTACAGATGAATCATTCCATTTGGACTGACAAGTCTCCCAGATTTTTGATGATGGCTTAGTATAAATATTTGCCACTCTACACAGAGCATTTTAAGCTAGGCAACGTCTGGAATGATTAGCTAGTACATTTTTAAAATTTATTCTGTTAAAGGGACAGAGCCCGTGCTTGCTTTTCATTCATCAAAACTAGCGCCCATCTCCAGGTACAGATTTCTCTGTTCAATCACTAGAGAAATAGGAGTGGCTATACGTTTACTTCTCTAGTTTTTACATGTTTGCATGCTGGTAGCTGACAGATGTGCCATGTTTTTGAAGGCCTTAATATTTGCTAGGGCCTCCTTTTTTCTTACGGGTCATGGCTCAGCGTGTAGGTTTCTGCTTTCATAAATTGCAAAAGGAGTAAAGTCCTGAGCTCTCTTTTAGGTTTCTGATAGTGCTGTGAATTGTAGACTTGGTTTTAAAAGAATAGCTAGGGAGACTGACCACATTAGGAAACAGAGCATTCTTTTGGTGACAGGTACTTTGGGAACACACACACACACATATATATATATATATGTGTGTGTGTATATATATATATATATATATATATATATATATATATATATATATGTATATATATATATTCAAGTTTGAATGTATATATATTCAACTTTGAATATATATATATATATTCATTTATATTTCATACTCATTTATAGCTTATATGTTTAACATGAGACTATTTCATATTCCTATATATTTCCATAGAGATAATTCATATATGTGTGTGTGTGTGTTGTGTGTGAGTGTGTGAGTGTATGTGCATGTGTTTTACACAGCTTAGTAAAGTGTGAGTCCCCTTAGGAATGAGGCTCTGATTATAAATGCAGACAATCTGGGTAATTCAAGGCCACTGGCTGAAGGAAGAGTTCTTGTACCTGTAAAGACCTTTCTCAACTTTTTCAGATTGGATTCCACACCTGACTGGAGGCAACTGTAGTGTTAGGAACACACCCAGGCCTAGAATTAGGAGAAACTGTTAGCTAGCTACCAGCCTTCTTCAGCCTGAGAGTCCCCATCTGTAAATTAGGAGACAATAATAGCATTACTTTTTTAAGAAGACATTTGCAAGAATAAGTCAGAACACATATACCTCTGAAGTTCTTAGCACTTAACATCTTCAAGCCATAGAATCCCCACCTCTAGTACATGGTGAGTACTCAGTTCAGTGGTTGTAATTGCTTATTGCTGTTGTTAAGAAGAAAGTGCTTTGTAAATTGAAAGCCCCTTTACAAATGTCAGGACATATTTCTAAATAGAAAAAGAAAAGCACCTTACAAGAAATACCAACTAATTAGGCTTGTTTTGCATTAACATGTTCACCTTAAAGTGTCCATGAAAGCACTAAGTGGGTTCGAGCTCCAAAGTGTGTCTCAAATTCATTTCACATTCTTTCTGTCTCCAAGACCAGTACCCCTAGTCCAAGTCACCCACCTAAAACAAGCATCTCTAAGGTACTTGCTAAGAGTTATTTAACATTTCTCGTCTTTACTTTCCTCATGGGAATAGTAATAGCACCTACCTTGTAGGATTTGTCATGAGGCGTTAATAAGTTATTAGAATTAAATAACTTTGACAAGTACGTAGCACATGGTAAGTCCTTACTTAATCTTAGCATAAAATGGGGATTTTAAAAGCTAAGTCTACAGTTCAGGATCCAGGAACATGTATTCCAACAATAGTTGTTAATACTTTCATTTCTTTTCAAAAATTTCATTTGCAGCTATTTCATTTAAACTGCTGATTTGTGTTAGCGTATATATTGTTTATAATTATCTGAACATCTACTATGAAAGTTAAATTGTAAATAAAATTAAACAGAAAACTTTAAATCTATGACCCTCCTGCCAGTCTAAGCCAGAATTCTCCGGGCAGGTGGGCTTTGCATGCCCATGCATTGGCCAAAAAGGCTTCCTTTCCTCACTAAGTTAAAGGTTACATGGCAGAGTGCCTAGGGGCATGGCCTCTGGCCCCAGGGCCCCTGCATTTTATCCTAGCTCCATCTCTATTAACTATGCACCACTGGACAAGTCACTTAAGACTATCTCCACTTCAGATTTCCCCATTTTAAAAAATGGTTTGATAATAGTATTGTCTACTAAGTAGAATTAATATGAGGATTATATAAGTTGGATATTTGTAAAAGTTAGAATAGTACCTGGTACTTACATGCTATATAAGTGTTTGTTAATCATAATGAAAATGTCTGTTTTAAACAAATATTCCTGCAGACATTGACCTCAGTTAAACCTCTCTGTAAACAGTTCTCTTAATGGCAAAAGGATATAATTTATGCTTCACACTTTCTGGCATATAAAATCTAAATTTTAGAGATGTGGGCGTTTATCAAGGCTTCTCACTATGAACCCTTTTCTATATCATGTGTATGTTGTGTTTTGGGCACAGCAGGACTGCCCAGGAAAGAAGATTAAGATGGGAAACTCCAGTTGTCTCTCCTAAAAGGGCCATTTCACCTTCTCCATTGCCCCCAATAAGGAAGCCAGTGACTGTATTTTGAAGTTTGAAGGTGATAGATTTCTTGGCAGGTACTTAGGAATTATTATACTTTTAGAACTTATAAAACCTTGCAGAAAGCTTTTCTCTGAATTAGGATGGGACTGAGCTTTTCCTCATTCTCATGGTGTGATTATTCTACACAATCATAAAACCTCATGTCATGCCAAACATCTGTTTTTAAATTTACAGCACCCACAATCCCCAGGGGCATAACTAAGAAGGGAGGAGAATGAGGTCCTGGAAACTGTGACACTCAGCATTGCCCATCCTTTCCATTCTTTCCTATGTACCTCTCCCTTTTTGTTCCTTCCAAACTCCATGTTCTCTCACTTTTGCTATTCTTTCTGCTGCAGCTAATGCATTCGAAATTCTCCCCTAGCCTTAGAGTCCCCATGAAAACCAAACAGTGAGGAGTGAGGTAGAAAAGACATAGTACAATAATTTCTTTTAATCTTGCAGCCTAATTTATTTTACTTGACTTTCCTTAAGCTAATTTAAGCTCCGGATACATTTGCCAATGCTTATTTTCAAAATACATCCATTTTCACAAATACAAACAGAAGTATAGTCAAAATTACTTTTCTTTCATTTGATTCTCAAAATAACTTTGCTTAATTTGAAGGAAAAAATAAGAGTATTGTTGCAAAATCACTAATGAAAGGGTTCAGGTTATAAAAGGGATATTATTCCAGTTCAAAGGAATTTTATTTATTTATTTATTTATTTTTTAATAAATTTATTTATTTTATTTATTTTTGGCTGTGTTGGGTCTTCGTCACTGCGCGCACGCTTTCTTTAGTTGAGGCGAGTGGGGGCTACTCTTCGTTGCGGTGCGTGTGTTTCTCATTGCGGTGGCTTCTCTTGTTGTGGAGCACAGGCTCTAGGTGCATGGGCTTCAGTAGTTGTGGCGCGTGGGCTCAGTAGTTGTGGCACATGGGCTTAGTTGCTCCGCAGCATGTGGGATCTTCCCAGACCAGGGGCTCGAACCCATGTCCCCTGCATTGGCAGGCAGATTCTTAACCACTGTGCCACCAGGGAAGCCCGGCATTTTATTTTTGAGAAATTGCATAGCATTTAAATGTTTGAGAATTGTTATATTAAATAAGTACCTATTTGCTGACTATATAAAATCATACTTTTTTTTTCTACATGTTTATTTTGTTTTTTTAATCCTCTCATTAGAATATCAACTCCAACAAAGAGAGATATTTTTTCTTTTTTTCCCCACTGCTATATCCCTAGGGCCTAGAACAGTAGCTGGCACAGGTGTTCAATACATATATTTTTTTTGAGTTTTATTTTATTAATTTTTTATACAACACATTCTTATTAGTTATCTATTTTATACATATTAGTGTATACACGTCAATCCCAATCTCCCAGTTCATCCCACCCCTCCCCTTCCCCCCTTGGTGTCCATAGGTTTGTTCTCTACATCTGTGTCTCTATTTCTGCCCTGCAAACTGGTTCATCTGTACCATTTCTCTAGGTTCCACATATATGCGTTAATATACAATATTTGTTTTTCTCTTTCTGACTTACTGCACTCCACTCTGTATGACACAGTCTCTAGGTCCATGCACGTCTCTACAAATGACCCAATTTCGTTCCTTTTTATGGCTGAGTAATATTCTATTGTAAATATGTACATACTTTTTAAAAAAGGGCAGGTTTAGTTGAGAGTCAATACCTGATCTGGGTCACTACAAAAGCAATTGCTCACATATTTTAGAGCGTTTACCATTGCCAGCATTTACCACTGTTCTACAAGCTATCCAGGCCCTCTCTCAGTCTACACAACCAGCTGAAGTAGACAATAAGTAATATTGCTTAGGAGGGCTGTTGGTTCTATCAGAAAAAAAAAGGATTTCTAAGTTAAGTATTAACTCCAAAAAATATTATATAAATAAAAAGTGTTTTTTTCAGTCAAACAAATGTATACTTATATAGATACACATATATATGAAGACATTTTGAGTTTATATGTACTTAGTAGAAACAACATGTGATAAATTGGTGATGTTAGGTCATGGGACATTTGGCCAGATAAAACAAGCCACTAACTAATGAAATGAACACCTGTATAGTATGAAACAACATTCCTGTGAGCTTCACTTGGAGCAAATTTAAATGGAGTTTGGGATTAGATGACGAAGAGTAGATGACATAAGTGAGATCCGTTGGGGTAAGGCTTGGGTGGGTGGGGAGGTGGGTAAAGGAGCGTTAATAAAACCATGTGCCTTGAAGGGTGTTGTGCGTGCCATTTGCCCGTCCTCTCTCCTGCTACTACTGTGAAACCAGTGGAAAGAAATCAGCAGCTCATGGATGCTCCTTGTCTTGCATCTCCTGCATGTTATTACCATTTCTGCTGCACTAAAAGAAGACTAGAGTGGGAAATGGTTCATTACCTTGCTAACTAATTTGTTTGGGTTGATGGCAGTTTTGACATCTTTCAGTTGATAGGTGTCTCTGATACTGCTAAGGAGGCTCAGAATTGCCCTGAGGGAATAGAATGGAAAAAAGGTCTCAAAAATAAGTATAGTAGTCCTTGGTATTTGCAGGGAATTGGTTCCAGACCCTGGTGGACACTAAAATCTGCACATCAAGGCCCCTATATAAAATGGTATAGTATTTGCATATAAGCACACCCTCCCATATGGTTTAAATAATCTCTAGGTTACTTATAATACCTAATACAATGTAAATGCTATGTAAATAGTTGTAAATACAATGTAAATGCTATGTAACTAGTTGCCAGCATGTCAAATTGAACTGTTGCTTTTTTGAGCTTTCTAGAATTTTTTTTTTAATATTTTTGATCCCAGGTTGGTTAAATCAAGGAATGTGGAACCCAAGGATATGGAGGCTGACTGTATTGAAATTGTCTTCACTTTGAGAAGACCAAAACTTAGACCTCTCAGCTTTGGCTTCACAATGGAGTCACCTGGGGGGCTTTACATTTGCCTAGGACAGACCTCCAAAGATTCCGATTTAATTGTTCTTGGGTGCTTGCTGGCATGCTGGGCCCTGGAAATTTTTAAAGCTCCCTAGGTTAAACCAATGCAGAGCCAAGGTTGAGAATCACTGACTTAGAAATGAAATTAGAAACCAGAGATAACCCCAGGAAGCTTGATTTCAGAGTCTAGCTTGAGCAGTGTGGTACTGAGCAAAGGTAAACAAGGACTTTTGCAGTTTCTACAATATGCAATTATAGGAGGTGCCATTTGTGCCGTAGACCTGGGAGTCCAAATGGGAATACTGTGGCAGAATTCAGAGCTCTTGTAAAAGAATTAAACAGAAAAGTATGAAAAGAACAGGACAGAGACACGTGGAGTCAGGCTCAAAAAAAGACTCGCTGGCTTAACAGTTTCCTGCACTGTGTGCAAGTAGCTGTCTTTATTCCCATTTTACCAGTACAGGAACCATTCCCTAAACAGGACCTGCCTGAGAGCTTTCCAGGAAAGCTGATGGCAAACAAATGGGAGCTGTAGGTGGTGACAAGAGACTATATGTCATCCTTATCCCAGACAATTCTCGACATCAGGAAAGCAGTATTAGAAAAGTTCTGCAATTTTAACTTTGGGATTTGACTGGAAATGATAAATTTTCTCATAAGGTTGTGTGGCAATTAAAAACCAAACAGAGGTTAATATGTGTAGCAGAGAACAGTTAGCATATTCATTAATCAGGGTCCTGTTTACACATCTGCTGTGAAGGATATTTACTCATTAATTTAAATGAGACCCTATGTTTGATAACAGCTGTCATTTTGTGACAGTGTTGACTCTACCTGATTCTACAGGCCTCAAAATCTGAGACACATGAAATGCACACATTAAATATTAATCTCCTTTTTTGTAATTAAAAAATTAATATTCTTGTTGTAAAAATTATGCAGAAAAGGAGAAAACTAAAGTATGCCTTCTAACGACTCTCCTCTGTTAATTTTTTGGTTTATTTTCCCTTATGTTTACTGTATTTGTCTGTGAGTGTGTTAATGTATGTGTTTAATTACAGAATTTGTAAAATGAAACTTTATATTCATAGTTTTTAAAGTTTGAATACTGTTTTTTTGTAAGTGAGCAGTTGCAAAATAACAGTTCATTGTTTCATTATTCTTCAATGTATGAAAATGATCCAGCATGGTTAAACATATTTTACTTTCTAGTGTTTACATTTTTTCTTTGTTGATGTTTGACATACAGCATTGTATCAGTTTTAGGTGTACAGCATAATGACTTGACATTTGCATGTATTCTGAAATGATCACCATAATAAGTCTATTTACCATCTGTCACCATACAGAGTTACAAAATTTTTTTTTTGTGATGAGAACTTTTAACATTTTCTTTCTTAGCAACTTTAAAATTGGCCAAATATTATTGACTATAGTCTCCATGATATACAATAGATCCCCATGGCTTATTTATAAGTGGAAGTTTACACCATTTGATCCCTTTCCCTCATTTCACCCACCCCTTTACCCCCTCTCCTCTGGCAACCAGCCATTTGTTCTCTGTATCTGTGAGTCTGTTTTGTTTTCTTCGTTGTGTTTTCATATTCCACAGATAAGTGAGGTCATGTGATATTTGTCTTTCTCTGACTTATTTTACCTGGCATAATACCCTCAACGTCCATCCATGTTGTTGCAAATGACAGCGTTTCATTCTGTTTTATGGCTGAGTAGAATTCCACAGTATACACATATACCACATCTTCTTTATCCATTCATCTATTAATGGACTTAGGTTTTTTTCATTTCTTGGCTATAGTAAATAATGCTGCAATGAACATAGGGGTGCATATACCTTTTCAAATTAGTGTTTTCATTTTCTTTGGATGAATAAGAAGTAGAATTGCTGTATTATATGGTAGTGCTCTTTTTAATTTTTGGAAGAACCTCTGTACTGTTTTCAATTCCCACCAACAGTGCATGAGAATTTCCTTTTCACCACCTCCTCACCAACACTTGTTATTTCTTATCGTTTTGATCATTACCATTCTGACAGGTGTGATGGGGTGATAACTCATTGTGGTTTTGATATGCATTTTCCTGATGGTTAGTGATGTTGAGCATATTTTCATGTGCCTGTTGGACATCTGTATGTCTTCTTTGAAAAAATGTCTATTCAGATACTCTGCCTATTTTTTAATCGGATTTTTTTTTTGCTGTTAAGTTGTATGAGTTCTTCATATATTTTAGATATAAACCACTTATCGAATATATGACTTGAAAATACCTTCTCCCATTCACTAGGTTGCCTTTGTATTTTGTTGATGGTTTCCTTTGCTGTGCAGATTTTTTTTTTTTTTTTGACGTAGTCCCATTGGTTTGTTTTTGCTTTTGTTGCCATTGCCTTTGGAGTCAGCTAAAAAAAAAAAAAGAAAAAATCACTAAAAGCAATGTTAAGGAGCTTACCACCTATGTTTTCTTCTAGAAGTTTTATGGCTTCTGGTTTTACATTCAAGTCTTTAATCCATTTTAAGTTAATTTTTGTGTATGGTGTAAGATTGTGGTCCAGATTCAGTTTTTTACATATGGCCGTCCAGTTTTCCCAACACCATTTCTTGAAGAGACAGTCCTTTCCCCAATCTTTATTTTTGCCTCCTTTGTTACAAATTAATTGACCATATATGCATGGGTTTATTTCTGGGATCTCTGTTCTGTTCCATTGATTTCTGTATCTACTTTCATGCTAGTATCATGCTAGTTTGACTACTATGTCTTTGTAATATAATTTAAAATCAAGAAGCATCATGCCTTCAGCTTTGTTCTTCTTTTTCAAGATTTATTTGGCTATTTGGGTTATTTTGTGGTTCCATACAAATTTTAGGTTTTTTATATTTCTGTGAAAAATGCTATTGGAATTTTGATAGGGACTGCATTGAATTTATAGAATGCTTTGGAGTATGGACTTTTTAATATTAATTTTTCCAATCCATGAACATATAATATCTTCCCATTTATTTCTGTCCTCCTCATTTCTTTTACCAAATTCTTACAGTGTTCTGTGTACAAGCCATTCACCCCTTGGTTAAGTTTATTTGTAAATATTTAATTCTTTTTGGTGCTATTGTAAATGGGAATATTTTTCTTAATTACGCCAAATGATTTTTTTTTTGCATCTTTTGAGATGATCATATGATGTTTATCCTTCCTTTTTTTTTTAACATCTTTATTGGAGTATAATTGCTTTACAATGGTGTGTTAGTTTTTGCTTTATAACAAACTGAATCGGTTGTACATATACATATGTTCCCATATCTCTTCCCTCTTGCGTCTCCCTCCCTCCCACCCTCCCTATCCCACCCCTCTAGGTGGTCACAGAGCACCGAGCTGATCTCCCTGTGCTATGCGGCTGCTTCCCACTAGCTATCTATTTTACGTTTGGTAGTGTATATATGTCCATGCCACTCTCTCACTTTGTCACAGCTTACCCTTCCCCCTCCCCATATCCTCAAGCCCATTCTCTAGTAGGTCCATGTCTTTATTCCCGTCTTGCCCCTATGTTCTTCATGACCTTTTTTTTTTCTTCTTAGATTCCATATATATATGTTAGCATACAGTATTTGTTTGTCTCTTTCTGACTTACTTCACTCTGTATGACAGACTCTAGGTCCGTCCACCTCACTACAAATAACTCAATTTCGTTTCTTTTTATGGCTGAGCAATATTCCATTGTATATATGTGCCACATCTTCTTTATCCATTCATCTGTCGATGGACACCTAGGTTGCTTCCATGTCCTGGCTATTGTAAATAGTGCTACAATGAACATTATGGTACATGACTCTTTTTGAATTATGGTTTTCTCAGGGTATATGCCTAGTAGTGGGATTGCTGGGTCGTATGGTAGTTCTAGTTTTAGTTTTTTAAGGAACCTCCATACTGTTCTCCATAGTGGCTGTATCAATTTACATCCCCACCAACAGTGCAAGAGGGTTCCCTTTTCTCCACACCCTCTCCAGCATTTATTGTTTGTAGATTTTTTGATGATGGCCATTCTGACCGGTGTGAGATGATATCTCATTGTAGTTTTGATTTGCATTTCTCTAATGATTAATGATGTTGAACATTCTTTCATGTGTTTGTTGTCAATCTGTATATGTTCTTTGGAGAAATGTCTGTTTAGGTCTTCTGCCCATTTTTCGATTGGGTTGTTTGTTTTTTTGATATTGAGCTGCAGGAGCTGCTTGTAAACTTTGGAGATTAATCCTTTGTCAGTTGCTTCATTTGCAAGTATTTTCTCTCATTATGAGGGTTGTCTTTTCGTCTTGTTTAGGGTTTCCTTTGCTGTGCAAAAGCTTTTAAGTTGCATTAGGTCCCATTTGTTTATTTTTGTTTTTATTTCCATTCCTCTAGGAGGTGGGTCAAAAAGGATCTTGCTGTGATTTATGTCATAGAGTGTTCTGCCTATGTTTTCCTCTAAGAGTTTGATAGTGTCTGGCCTTTACATTTAGGTCTTTAATCCATTTGGAGTTTATTTTTGTGTATGGTGTCAGGGAGTGTTCTAATTTCATTCTTTTACATGTACCTGTCCAGTTTTCCCAGCACCACTTATTGAAGAGGCTGTCTTTTCTCCACAGTATATATTCTTGCCTCCTTTATCAAAGATAAGGTGACCATATGTGTGTGGGTTTATCTCTGGGCTTCCTATCCTGTTCCATTGATCTATATTTCTGTTTTTGTGCCAGTACCATACTATCTTGATTACTGTAGCTTTGTAATATAGTCTGAAGTCAGGGAGCCTGATTCCTCCAGCTCCATTTTTCGTTCTCAAGATTGCTTTGGCTCTTCGGGGTCTTTTGTGTTTCCATACAAATTGTGAAATATTTTGTTCTACTTTTGTGAAAAATGCCACTGGTAGTTTGATAGGGATTGCATTAAATCTGTAGATTGCTTTAGGTAGTAGAGTCATTTTCACAATGTTGATTCTTCCAATCCAAGAACATGGTATATCTCTCCATCTATTTGTATCATCTTTAATTTCTTTCATCAGTGTCTTATAATTTTCTGCATACAGGTCTTTTGTCATCTTAGGTAGGTTTATTCCTAGATATTTTATTCTTTTTGTTGCAGTGGTAAATGGGAGTGTTTTCTTAGTTTCACTTTCAGATTTTTCATCATTAGTGTATAGGAATGCCAGAGATTTCTGTGCATTAATTTTGTATCCTGCTACTTTACCAAATTCATTGATTAGCTCTAGTAGTTTTCTTGTAGCATCTTTAGGATTGTCTATGTATAGTATCATGTCATCTGCAAACAGTGACAGCTTTACTTCTTCTTTTCCAATTTGGATTCCTTTTATTTCTTTTTCTTCTCTGATTGCCGTGGCTAAAACTTCCAAAACTATGTTGAATAATAGTGGTGAGAGTGGGCAACCTTGTCTTGTTTCTGATCTTAGTGGAAATGGTTTCAGTTTTTCACCATTGAGGACAATGTTGGCTGTGGGTTTGTCATATATGGCCTTTATTATGTTGAGGAAAGTGCCCTCTATGCCTACTTTCTGCAGGGTTTTTATCATAAATGGGTGTTGAATTTTGTTGAAAGCTTTCTCTGCATCTATTGAGATGATCGTATGGTTTTTCTCCTTCAGTTTGTTAATATGGTGTATCACATTGATTGATTTGCATATATTGAAGAATCCTTGCATTCCCGGAATAAGCCCCACTTGATCATGGTGTATGATCCTTTTAATGTGCTGTTGGATTCTGTTTGCTAGTATTTTGTTTAGGATTTTTGCGTCTATGTTCATCAGTGATGTTGGCCTGTAGTTTTCTTTCTTTGTGACATCTTTGTCTGGCTTTGGTGTCAGGGTGATGGTGGCCTCGTAGAATGAGTTGGGGAGTGTTCCTCCCTCTGCTATATTTTGGAAGAGTTTGAGAAGGATAGGTGTTAGCTCTTCTCTAAATGTTTGGTAGAATTCACCTGTGAAGCCATCTGGTCCTGGGCTTTTGTTTGTTGGAAGATGTATAATCACAGTTTCAATTTCAGTGCTTGTGATTGGTCTGTTCATATTTTCTATTTCTTCCTGGTTCAGTCTCGGAAGGTTGTGCATTTCTAAGAATTTGTCCATTTCTTCCAGGTTGTCCATTTTATTGGCATACAGTTACTTGTAGTAATCTCTCATGATCCTTTGTATTTCTGCAGTATCCTTCCTTTTGTTAATGTGGTGTATCACATTGATTGATTTGAATTTGCTGAACCATCCTTGGTTTCCTGGAGTGATTCCACTTGATCAAGATGTATGAATCTTTTAACATACTGTTGCATTTGGTTTGCTAATAATTTGTTGAGGACTTTTGCATCTATGTTCATCAGAGATACTGGCCTATAATTTTCATTTTTTTGTTGTCCTTGTATAGTTTACATATCAGAGTTATGCTGACCTCGTAAACTGAGTTTGGAAGCATTTCCTCCTATTTAATTTTTTGGAGAAATTTGAGAAAGAGACGTATTAAATCATATTTGAACGTTTGGTAGAATTCACTGGTGAAGCATTCTGTACCTGCACATTTGTTTGTTGTGCGGGTTTTTTGTTTTGTTTTGTTTTGTTTTGATTACTGATGCAATCTCCTTACTAGTAACTAGTCTACTTAGATTTTCTATTTCTTTATGATTCAGTTTTTGAAGATTGTATGTTTCTAGGAATTTATCCATATAATTTCAACACATCTAGGAATTTGTTGCCATATAATTTCTCACAGCAGTCTCTTGTGATCTTTTGTATTTCTTTGGTATCAGTTGTAACTTCTCTTTCATTTCTAATTGTGTTTATTTGACTCCTCTCTCTTTTTTTTATCTTAGTGTGTCTAGCTAAAGTTTTGTCGTTTGTGTTTATCTTTTCAAACAACCAGCTCTTAATTTCACTGGTCTTTTCTGTTTTCTTTTTCTCTCTCTCTTTTTTTTTTTTCCTCTGTTTCATTTATTTCTGCTCCGGTCTTAATTATTTCCTTTCTTCTATTTACTTTGCATTTCATTTATTCTTCTTTTTCTAGTTTCTAAGGTGGAAAGTTAGATTGTTTATTTGAGATTTTCCTTGCTTCTAGAGATAGGCCTCTATCACTATAAACTTTACTCTTAGAATTGCTTTTACTGCATCCCATAAATATTGGTATGTTGTATTTTCATTTTTATTCATCTCAAGGTATTTTAAAATTTCTTCTTTGATTTATTCATTGACCCTTTGGTTGTTCAGTACATGTTATTTATTCTCATATTTGTGATTTTTCTAGTTTTCATCATGTATTTGATTTTTTGTTTTATACCATTGTGGTCAGAAAAGATGCTTGATATGATTTCAGTCTTCTTAAAATTTTTGAGACATATTTTGTGGCCTAACATGTGGTCTGTCCTAAAGAACATTTGATGTGCCTGTAAGAAGAATGTGTATTCTGCTGGTTTAAGATGCAGTGCTCTCTATATATCTATTAAGTTCTTTCGATCTAATGTATCATTTAAGGCCAATGTTTCCTTATTTATTGTCTGGATGATCTATCCATTGATGTAAGTAGGATATTAAATCCCCTACTATTGTGTGTGTGTTTGTGTATGTTTTATTTTATTGGATCATAGTTGACTTACAATGTTATATTAGTTTCAGATGTACAGCAAAGTGATTCAGTTATACATATACATATATTATCCATTGATGTAGTAGGGTATTAAATCCCCTACTATTTTGTGTGTGTGTGTGTGTGTGTATGTTTTATTTTATTGGATCATAGTTGACTTACAATGTTATATTAGTTTCAGGTGTACAGCAAAGTGATTCAGTTATACATATACATATATTCATTCTTCTTCTGGTTCTTTCCCTGTATAACTTATTACAGAATATTGGGTAGAGTTCCCTGTGGTATACAGTAAGTCCTATTTTATATATAGTAGTGTGTATATGTTAATCCCAAGCTCCTAATTTTTCCCTCGGCCCCTCCCCGCCCCCCACATTTCCCCTTTGGTAACTATAAGTTTGTTTTCAAAATCTGTGATTCTGTTTCTGTTTTATAAATAAGTTCATTTGTATTTTTTTTAAAATTAGATTCCACATATGAGTGATATCATATGATATTTGTCTTTCTCTGTCTGACTTACTTCACTTAGTATGATCATCTCTAGGTCCATCCATATTGTTGAAAATGGCATTATTTTATTCTTTTTGTGGTTGAGTAATATTCCATTCTATATATGTACCACATCTTCTTTATCCATTCCTCTGTTGATGGACATTTAGCTTGCTTCCATATCTTGGCTATTGTAAATAGTGCTGCAGTGAATATTGGGGTGCATGTATCTTTTCGAAGTATGGTTTCCTCTGCATACATGCCCAAGGGTGGGATTGCTGGATCATATGGTAGTTCTATTTTTAGTTTTTTAAGGAACTTCCATACTGTTCTCCATAGTGGTTGTACCAATTTACATTCCCACCAACAGTGTAGGAGGGTCCCCTTTTCTCCACACCCTCTCTAGCATTTATCATTTGCAGAGTTTTTGATGGTGGCCATTCTCACCGGTGTGAGGTGATACCTCACTGTGGTTTTGATTTGTATTTCTCTGATAATTAATGATGTTGAGCATCTCTTCATGTGCTTTTTGGCCATCTAAATCCCCTATTGTTGTTGTATTGCTGTCAGTTTCTCCTTTTAGGGCTGTTAATATTTGCTTTATATATCTAGGTGCTCCTATGCTGGCTGCATGAGTGTTTCCAAATGTTATATCTTTTTGATAGATTGAACCATTTATCATGGGTAATACCCATCTTTCTATTTTTTTACAGTTTTTTTGGGTTTTTTTTTTTGCCTTATATAAGCCTAGCTACCTTAACTTTCGTTTGGTTTGCATTTGCATGATTCATCTTTTTCTATCCCTTCACTTTCAGTCTATGTGTGTCCTTATATCTGAAGTGAGTCTCTTGTAGGCTGCATATAGATGAGTCTTGTTTTTTGATCTATTCAGCCATTCTTTGTCTTTTGATTGGCAAGTTAACCCATTTACCTTTAAAGTAATTATTTATAGGTATGTACTTATTGCTATTTTGTTAATTATTTTCTGGCTGTTTTGTAGCTCCTTTCTGTTCCTTTGTTTTTCTCTTGCTTTATTCCCTTATGGTTTGATGACTTTCTTTAGTGTTATGCTGAGGCTCCTTGGTTCCTTTCTCATTATCTTTTGTGTATCTTATATTACCATGAGGCTCACATATACGAGCCTCCATATATACATAAAAACAATCTGTTTTATTTTGATAGTAAATTAAGTTTGAACACATTCTAAAACTCTAAATTATTACTCCCCCCAACACATTTTATATTTTTGATGTCACATTTTATGTTTTTATTTTGTATATCCCTTAACTGATTAATGTAATTATAGTTATATTTACTACTTTCATCTTTTAATCTTCATGCTAGCTTTATAAGTGATTAGTTCACTACCTTTACTATATATCTACCTTTACCAGTGAGGTTTTTTTTAACTTTCATATGTTTTCTTTTTTCTTTTTTTTTAACATCTTTATTGGCGTATAATTGCTTTACAATGGTGTGTTAGTTTCTGCTTTATAACAAAGTGAATCAGTTATACATATACATATGTTCCCATATCTCTTCCCTCTTGTATCTCCCTCCCTCCCATCCTCCCCATCCCACCCCTCCAGGTGGTCACAAAGCACCGAGCTGATCTCCCTGTGCTATGCGGTTGCTTCCCACTAGCTATCTATTTTACGTTTGGTAGTGTATATATGTCCATGCCACTCTCTAACTTTGTCACAGCTTACCCTTCCCCCTCCGCATATCCTCAAGTCCATTCTCCAGTTGGTCTGTGTCTTTATTCCTTTCTTGCCACTAGGTTCTTCATGACCTTTTTTTTTTTTTTTCTTAGATTCCATATATATGTGTTAGCATACTGTATTTGTTTTTCTCTGACTTACTTCACTCTGTATGACAGACTCTAACTCCATCCACCTCACTACAGATAACTCAATTTCGTTTCTTTTTATGGCTGAGTAATATTCATTGTTTTCTTTTTACTAATTTGTGCCCTTTTTTTCAGCTTAAAAAACTCCTTTAACATTTCTAGTAAGGCCAGTTTAGTGGTGATTCACTCCTTGAGTTTTTGTTTGCCTGAAAAGCTCTTTTATCACTCTTTTAATTTTGGATGAAAACCTTGCCATGTAGAGTATTCTTGGTTGAAAGTTGTTTTTTTGTTTGCTAGTTTTTGTTTGTTTTTTGGTTTTTTTCCTCTCAGCACTTTGAATATATCATGCCACTCCCTTCTGGTCTGCAAAATTTCCGCTGAGAATTCTGCTGGTAGTCTTATGGGGGTTCCCTTGTATGTAACAAGTTGGTTTTCTCTTGCTGCTTTTAAGATTTTCTCTCTTTTGACATTATGATTATACTATGACATAGTGTTGGTCTCTTTAAGAGCATCTTGTTTGGAACCCTCTGAGCTTCCTGGATCTGAATGTCTGTTTCCTTCACCAGGTTAGGGAAGTTTTCATTCATCATTTATTCAAATAAATCTTCTACCTCCTTCTCTCTATCTTCTTTTTCTGGAACCTCCTATAATAATGCAAATGTTATTCCTTTTGATGTTTTTCCTTAGGTCCCTTAAGCTATCTTCACTTTTTAAAATTCATTTTTCCTTCTGCTGCTCTGTTTGGGTGAGATCCACTGACCTGTGTTCCTGATCTCTGATCCTTTTCTCTGCTTCATCTAGTCTGATGTTGAACCCTTCTAGTGTATTTTTTAGTTCAGTTATTGCTTTCTTCAGCTCTGAGACTTCTGTTTGGTACTGTCTTATATTTTCTCTCTCCTTGTTGAATTCTTGCTATGTGCATTCATTCTTCTCCTGAATTCAGAGATAAATTTTTTGACTATTACTTTGAACTCTTTATCAGGCAAATTACTTATCTCTATTTCATTAAGGTCTTTTTCTGGGGTTTTATCTTGTTCTTTCATCTGGAACATATTCATTTGTTTCCTCATTTTGCTTACCTCTCTAGGTTTATTTTTACATATTAGGTGCAACAGCTATCTAGCTATCTCTCCTAGTCTTGAAGGAGTGGTCTTGGATAGGAGATGAACCTTATCATTTAAGTATGCCCTCACCCATTGTTGTCTCTTAGAGCCTTTGTGATTGTCTATGCAGCATGATTTTTTCTTGAAAGGTCCTGATTGTTGAGGGTGCCTAGAAGTGCCTCTTCAGTAGTTTCAGACCCATGGAGTCCAGAATTGCAACCCCGCCCCTATCCTCCAGAGCCAGGTGCTCTAGTGGTGTCCTCTGTGTGCTCTTTGCATGCCCAGCTGACTTTGGTGGGACTGCAGGAGCAGAATGGGGGATGGATGTGCCCATCAGCTCTAGAGATTGCAAAAATGGTACTCTCCAGTGCCAGGACTAGCAAGGTAGATGGAGAATGTAAAAATGGCAACTGCCAGTGCCTCTGTTCCTGGAAAAGATCCCAACAAATTCATGCTCCTCTAGCAGTTGCTGTAACGCTAACAAATGAATCTCCTTCTCATGTGTACTAGTTGCTATTCACACTGTTGTTTTTGCACTAGGTCCTGGGGCAAGTGAGTCTGCAGGAGCCCTTTAAGAGCAGACTCTCCATACCATATAGCCCTATGGTTCTCCTGGACACAAGCCCCTTTGGTTTTCAAATCCAGGCATTGTGGTGACTCATCCCACTGATGCAGGTCTCAAGAGTTGGGGTGCCTGATGTGGGGCACAAACCCCTCACTCCTCATGAAGAAGCTTCATATTTTGAAATCCCTCTCAATTGTGAGTTGCCATGCCAAGGATGGAGTTTTTGGCAAGACCATGTCTCTGCATCTCCTACCCATATCGATGTGACCCCTTTATCCTTTGTTGTGGAAGAGGTGTTCAACTAGTTTTCAGGTCCTTCCCAGAGGGAATTGTTTCACATGCAGCTGTAGATTTGTAGTGTCTGTGAGAGGATATGAGTTCAGAATCTCCCTATGCTACCATTTTGAACCACTTCCCTTGAATACTGTTTTTATTTATTTCATTATATCATGGCCATTTTCCCACCTTATCATATCCTTATGTTAATTATTTTAAATGACCTTTTAGGATTTCACTTTCTGGGTATACCATATTATTTGTAACCAGATACCTTTCATGTTTGGTTATAAAATAGTGCTCTCTTCATAACGTTCCTGTGAACTTCCTTAAACATCACTGATCTCTGACTTTTTTCCTTCAGTACAAATTCATAGAGGTGGAGCATTTTACAGATTTTATGGACTTTAAAGCTTTTCATTTATGCTGACAAGTTGCTTTCTAGGAAAATTGTACCAAGTTAAACTTGCGGTATCTGCAAGCATGCCATTCTGCTATAGCATCTCCAGCACTAGGTTCTGCTGTATATTAAATATTTGTCAGTTTGATTCAAGATCTACTGCCAAGGACAAATGCATAGCCTTTGTATGTCCCAATTTTATCATTTATAAAAACTATTATAATAATAGTACCCACCCTTTTAAGATGGTTGTATTAAATGTACTAATACATGTAGAGCTTTGCACAGCACCTTCTTATAGATTAAATATTTAATAAATATTAGCTCAAATTCTTATCAGAAAAAAATGGCATCTAGTTATAAATTTCATCCTTTTTGTTTGCTAATAAACTTGAGATTTTAAGTATGCTTGCTAGCTACATGTATCTCTTCTTTCTTAAATTACCTGTTAAGGTCATGTGCCTCTTTTCTATTATAGCATGTGCCCTTTTTCTATCCACTTATAAATACTCCTTATATATAAAAGATAATTGTTTTTATGTCATGTTTTAAAATTATTCCCTCAAGTTGTACTTTCTGTTAACTTGCCCTATTAAATGTTAGGGCACTTCAAACTTATATGAATATAGGGAAGGAATTGATGCTATCACTCAGCAGAAATCTGTGAGAAAGTCTGCCATATCTTCAAGGCTATGTATACAGATAGGGTGAATTCGCCTCTAAAAAAGGTTTGAAAGCATTCCATGTGACTTAACATGCTGTGCTATCACTTTTAATTTTCTAAATAGCCTCTAGTTTTCTTTCAAATTTTTTTTAATCAAAATTGATACCCAAATAAGTCTCAGATTGTTATCCAGTTTCCAAGTAGTTGACAAGTGGTTAAAACTTTGCTGCTAATATTTAGTGTTATTGCATTGCAAGCACTATGGTTAAATATTATGTATTATCTTTTTGTGTATTTATGAACTCAATCATATATAATATATTATTCAAATCCTCTATGTCATTGATTTTAAATGGTGATGGAGCAGGGGAGGGAAATCATGATAAGAAAATGAATATGGCTGAGCCCCATCTACTTCCCATTCTCTATTCAAGGATGGATCAAAATCTCTGGATTTATGAGGCTGGAAGTAGAGTGAGGATACAATAATAGACACCCTGAAAAAAAAAAAACTCAGATAACCCTGCTGTTATCTCCATATCGTTCCCTCTATCTCTGGAGAAGCATGGCACTAGAGTCTTCTTTATTATGCTCTACTTGATCTGTCAAAAATGCTGAGCTTAAGACTTCACAGTGATTGCTGATGTTGACGTGGACTATTGGCCTTCCAATAGGCCTTCTTCATCAAAGGATCTAACTCTTTCCCACTTCAGTCCAAGTGGTCTGGTTAGGGCTCAATTTCCAGCCTTTGGATTGCAGCAAGAAATCCAAACTTTTAGCTCCATATACAACTCCTGCTCTTTCTCTTCACCTTGCCTTTTTCTTGCTTTTACCTTTACCTAGAATTTTGGACCATCTCTCCCAGATCTACTATTGCTTAGCTGACTAACTTAAATTGATATTTTATTATTTAAATCAGTTGTCAACCTCTCAGAGTAGGTTTTCCTGGAGGTTGGGTCGGGTCATGAACTAAAACATCCTTTTTTTTTTTTTTTTCCTGCTTTTATCACTAAACTTCCACACTGTGCTATAATTGTAGGTTTATGTGTCTGTCTCTCTGAATGTACCGTGAGCAGCTAGATACTATCACCTAGTACATTCTCTCACACATAGTGAATATGAAGTGAGTGTTTGCTGAAGGACTATTTTTAAAAAGGGAATTAAGAAGGTGAAAGAAAGAAAAGGAAAGAAAATAGAGATTGGTAAAATATGGTGGATATGAAAATAGAGATGCACGGGTTCTGAGCTACTTGAGGATACTACTTTTACTTTATGCGTCAATATGTCTCCTCCTACTGACAAAGTTCCTGGCACGTGGAGGAACTCCATAAATATTTATAGAAAGAAAAAATTAGTCTACAGACATCTAAGTAAAACCTGTCTCATACTGGGGGAGGACTTGTATAGCTTCTTTGACTTTCTTCCAGATCTGTTTTGATGATCAAATAAAGATGTTGGTCTACTTGTTGGGAAAATTGTGATTTTTTTCAATGGAATTCATCTTGGTATTGGAATACCATCAATGGTATTCCAGTGCTTAGAATTACAAATTTGTTTCCATTGCCTCTTTACCGTCATGATTCTTCCAAAACCAGGGAAGATATTCTTAACTTCTGGTTTTGCTTTCTATTGCACACAAATCTTTATCACCATCCAACTTTCATTCTTTATTTTATGTCAGTTCTATACATGTAATGTCATATATAAAATATCATATGCTCCAAGTAGGAAATGTACACAATCAACAGGCTGCACTTTGAAGGGGAAAGAATGCCCACAATCTTAGTATCTCCCCAAAATGAATTGTAATGATACAAACTCAAAAGCTAAGAACTAATATGAAATGGTTGAATATAGATGTCAACACTTTTAAATGGATTGCCTTTTTTTATTGTACGCTACACATTTTTGTCAAGGGAATTTGATAATTATAAACTGCAACAATAATGAGGTTTTGAATATTCATAAGCAATTAAAATGCCTCGGTGAATTTTAGCAGTGCCCTGTGGAAGTGTTACTCATTTTTAGAAATAACTGGGCTGTAATAATCAAATTCCCAAATATTCTGTTAAAAATAGAGAGGGGAAAATCCTAATTTAGTAATGTTTTCATGTAATAGAAAGGTTGATGCTTGACTTATTCAAGGTTGCTGTTATCATGCTTAATTTATGGCATTTGGGGTCATTTTGACATAACATAATGCCTATATATTTTTACATTCTGGAAGGTCACAGATATGTCTTTGGTATTAAAAAAACAGTCCATCTGCAGTTGTATAAACCTCCTCAAGTGTGGAGTGGTGTGGGGACAGGATGCACTTTTCATTTGGCATGTCGTGGCAGAGACTGGCTAAGCTCTCACCACATCAGCTTCCTTTTCTTCCTGAGGATACAGCCTGGCAGTATTTCCAGCCTACTTTCCGTTGTGGTGTCACCATGTTGAAGTTGCTACTCACAGAATGGTAGCAGGAATGAGACGCTTCATTTCCAGTGTGGTCCATAATAACCTCTCACTCATAGTCACCCTGTTCTTTCCCCTCCCAGGGGAAGATGGCAGAATCAAAAGATGAGAGGAGACTGGAATCCCTAAATCTCAGCCTACAAAAAAGCCACTTAACTAAAACACCCACATTAGATTGTTACAACTCAAAGTAAACATTCATCGTACCTCTGAAATTTGGGAGTTTGTTTGTTATAGTAGCTAACTTTAGCCTAATAACGCATGAGGGATGGAGGGAGAAACTGCCAACTCTGGCTTTTTTCCAACCATACCCGAAATAATGACTATAGTTGCAGCTAGAGTGACTCTTTGAATTCTTCTATAATGTGATATTTTGAAGGTTTTAATCTGATATCTTTGGCAAAATTAATTTCACCAAATTTAAATACATATGTTTCCATTTAATACATTGGTTGGCCCTCTTCAATTTTTATTTATCTTAGAGTTGTAGCAAGACAATTTGAGGGCCATTCCATTGATACTCTCTTTCTCAGTGAATGCTTTTCCTATAATCATTTCTTTCTTTATTAATTCTTTTACCATTTACAAATAGTTTTGAATAGATCTTATGTGCCAGACCCTGTACTGGAATTAGGGAAACAATAGTAAATAAGGCAGATAGGGTCTTTACCCTCATGAACCTTGTGGTTTTAGTAGAAGAAGCAGACCTTACACTACTAATCATATAAATCATATAAATGACATTTACTTGGTATTATAACAAATGCTATGAAAGGAAAATCTAGTCAACTGTGGCACAATGTAACAGGGAGGCCTAATCTAGGGACAATAGTGGGTGGTGTCAGGAAAGACTTCCAAAATAAATGTATTTAAACTGAAACCTGAAGGCTGAGTCAACTACTTAGCGGGGTAAAGAGGGAGAAAGCAGCAAGAAAAGCATTGCAGAGTGAAGGAACAACATATGCAAAGGTCTTAGTAAAATTATTAAGAACTAGTATTCATTGTTTGCTTTTTAGAAGCTAAACATTGCTCTGATTTAATTTAATGTATAATCTCATTTAATTTCTCACGAAAGGGCTATTGCATGAATAATAATACTCTTCCCATTAGAAAAAAGAAAGCTTATCATTGGAATGAAATGTAGTGTGGTTGGAGCATGCGGAAAAAGAACAGGGCGTAGAAGAAATTGATGAAGGAAGCAGAAGCAGAAGCAAATCATGCGGGGCCTGTGCCACGTATTAGAGTGAAAGGGTGTACTTTAAGCAAGAGAGTTTGATGCAAGAGAGTTTGATAATATTTTTAGTAGTCTTCTACCCTCTCTCTTTAGGTAGAGAATATTACAGGAAATAAAAGTGACTTACTGTAAATTAATGAATTAATTCTATCTATCTAGCTAGTTATTATTTATTTACTTACTTATTTGCTTATCTGTCTATCTATCTATTTATATTAGAAGATGCTCTACTAACCCAACATTATGATAGATACTTTTGAGTATACAAGATAAGAAAAATACCTTGTCTTTGCGCTCAAGGATATAACTCTCACTTGCTCACTAGCAGGAATTCAATATTACCCTATTTTAGGAATGAATAGTTAAAACTTTCTGTATTAGTTTTCTTTTACTGAGTAACAAGTTACCACCAGTGTAGTGGCTTAAAACAACACACATATACTAGCTCACCATTTCCGTGAATGTGGAGTCTGGGCACAGCAAGGCTTAGCTGGATCCTCTGCTCAGGTTCTCGTAGGCTGCAATCAAGGTGTTAACCAGGGCTGTTGTCTCATCGGAGGCTTGGGGTTCTCAGCTCACTTGTTTCTGGCAGAAGTCAGTTCCTATAGTTGTAGCTTATACAACATATATACGTATACACACACACATATATATGCATGCATGTATATAGTCCCTTAGCTTCTAGAAGCCTTCCTTCCCTGACACAAAGAAGACTTCTCGAAGCTAAAGGACTATATACATCTTTATAGTCATTTGAACATTCTTTAGGAAAGAGTAGATACCACCTTCTTCCTGTTATTTAATATCCCTAGCAGCCATATGTCCTAATTTGCCTTGGACAATACTTACACCTATTGTCCCAGTGTAATTTTTACAGTGTTCTTTTAAACTCTCAAGAATATTTCAGTTTTTTATTGTCTATGTATTTATAGCCCTGATGTAGGAAGAAAATAACTCCTTCAAACCTGATGCCATTCAATATTTGTGATTCCCTTGTTCTGATTCCAGGGCTCACTAAGCAAACTTCTGACAATTTTCATGTCTATAGGAAGAAAACTCTGGTTGGACTAACATCACAGCTAGATTCACTCATTGCTTGTCTTTCTCATTATAAATTAATGAACAGACTTTCTGATTTATAAACTTCAATCCCTTACTAGTAAGACATTTCCTGATACTAATCAATCTCAGAATCCTGAGCAGACAGAGTTGCAAAACCATCACATTATGGTTGAGGACCAAGATGAACTCATTAAGTCAAAGGATTCCCTGCAAAGCCATGCATCCAGACCACTGACCTTTGGCAGATTCACCTTGACCACTCTTTGTGGGTCTTTATTATAAACACTTCCAGTAGCTTAGACAGTAAAGTGGAAGAGATAAGTGGAGATCTGAGTTGTTAGAGACGTCGAGGCAGGCTTCCTAGAGGAGAGGTGTAATATGAACTAAGTCTCCAAGATGGAGTGGGTTAGATGAACAGGCAGAAAAAATCCATAAGGTCACATACATTCTTCAGTAATTTGCCATTCTTTGTTAGCTGAGCGTTTCCAGTTAGCTAGAGCATGGGCTGATTACTCCATGAATAACGGTTTGCTTTCCAACTGTACCACCATGTTCAAGAGATAGACAACCTCCCCTACTTAGCCACAGATCAACTTCAGACCTTGGTAGTAAGAAAGTCATATTCTAGAATTCTGAGATAGTTAGTGGATCTATTTATTCATTAAATATTTATTGAGCACCACTGTGAAGCAGGTGCTGGGCTAAGGTGCTGGGAACACAGTGGTGCAGAAGACAATTGCATGCCCAGGCCTTACAGCCTGCAGAGGAAGACTATCTTAGTTCATTTGGGTGGCTATACAAAAATACCATAGACCGGGTGGTTTACAAACAGCATACACTCACAACAGTTATATGACTGGGGGTTGATAAGATGCTGTGGAGGTGTATATGCGGAGGGCTTCAGAGAAGGCTAGACAGAGGGACTGACACCATCACGGAAATCTGAACAAGATTAAGCAAAGAAGAAGGAAGGATGGAGAGTTCTTCAAGCAAACAAACAAACAAAAATTACAAAAGCCCAAAAGTCAGGAACAAAACAAAACAGATTTTAGGACATTATTCAATATGCTCGGATTGGTGAGACCCAAGATTAGGGAAGTAAGATGAGAGTCAAGGGCATTTTAGGCCCATTCTGATGTTTTGTCCTGACCCCAAGAATATTGGGGAGCAGCTGAAGGGCTCCTGCAGCATGGATTCATGATACCAGACACCCAAACCTTGCAATGCCTTGGAATTTGTTTGGGTGAAGGGGAGGGTAGTGGTCAGGACAATTGCATACCTACATACATTATTATCAATTCTATGGGAATTTTCTTCTGGCATTTGCAAATATATTTATGTTTTTCAGAAATAAATTCACATAGCACTTTTTGCTTTATGACAAAAGAGATGCAGTAGTATTTGGGGGAAAAAAACTTGAATGAAAAAGATTTCTTGGACATAGTCCCATCTTCTGTCCCTTGTAGTAATGGTTTTGGTTTGGGAATCGATAGCCCTGTACTCCTATCTTCTAGGAGTGTTTTGCACTGCTCAGTAGCTGTCAAATTAATAAATTTCTTGGTATTATATTTTATATTCTTTACCTGGAATTTACATTTCCTTTTTGTTTGCGATTTCAGTTTGAAATCAGTGTTACAAACTTTCCATTAGATAATGAATGAAGGAAGAATACAGTCCCTCTTGCCCATAACCATCCTACATTTGCTCCTCTTATCAATTTGTCTTGGGTGTTTTTTATTCTTTCACCCATGCAGTCAAACATACAAAAACTATTTGTTGGGGCTTCCTTGGTGGCGCAGTGGTTGAGAGTCTGCCTGCTAATGCAGGGGACACGGGTTCGCGCCCTGGCCTGGGAAGATCCCACATGCCACGGAGCAACTAGGCCCGTGAGCCACAACTACTGAGCCTGCGCGTCTGGAGCCTGTGCTCCGCAACAAGAGAGGCCACAACAGTGAGAGGCCCGCGCACCGCGATGAAGAGTAGCCCCCGCTTGCCACAACTACAGGAAGCCCTAGCACAGAAACGAAGACCCAACATAGTAATCAATCAATCAATCAATAAATCTTTAAAAAAAAAAAAAAAAAAAAAAAAAAAAAAAAAAAAAACTATTTGTCATCTGTTATGTGCTCTATTTCTAAAGTCATCACTGTTTTGTGTTAAAGATCTTTGTATTAACAGCCCCTTCCCTGATTTCTACTGGTAGTGTTTCATTATAAAATTCATCCAGAAACAAAAAATACCTTCTCGATTTAAATTCTTGCAGAGTATGGTCAGCATTCAGGGGAAATGACTTTATTATAATTGACAGAGAAATGGGCCCAGGAAACGCAAAAGCATGCAAAACCTTTAAAGTTTTTTTTGCAGATTCAGTCTGGGAATGGGTGAAACCATCCTGACGATATTTGAATACTTCCTAAGGAAAAGTGTTGCGTTCCCTCAAAGCATTGAAAGCGTGAACACAATGAGGAGAACAGAGTGTCTTGTGTTTCTGTTTGCAGGTGTTTTATGTAGGACTGGCAGCTTACTCTACCACAGTGTAACTTTCTAACCGTTTCTTGCTGTCATTATAACTAGCATAAATGATATTTTTATGGGAATTGAACCACTCAAATTTTCATGAAGATAAGTAAAAAGGAGACAAGTTTTGTAAAGAAATAAATCTACAAGTGATAAATTCTTCAGTAGTCCTTCCCTGGAAACATTAGAGATGTGATATACCAGTTGTACTTTAATAATTTAAAAAGTGTCTACCTTCTCTTCACTAACTAATGCTTAACCTAGCAATTCAGGGTCCCACTGCCAGAATACATCCTTACAAAGTGATATTTTTTTCCTGTGAAGAGGCACGCAGCCAGCCCCAAAAGCTCTAAGTGCAAATCAAAGGTGCCTTTATCAGAGAAAGGGGAGGTCTCTAAAGTTACCTTAAATTGGGAAAAAAAAAAAAAAAAAAACAAACTCAAGAAAAGGATATTAAGAGGAAATGACTCAGTATAAATTCTGCCATTTTGGGCTTCAGTGCTTCACTGATACACAGAATAGATCAATAACCAAAAAACACCAGGCAAGAATGAGTTGCCTTTGGTCCCAGTATGAGGAAGTATGAGAAAAGAAGGAAATATGAGCTGTTCTTAAATCATAAGACCTTAACAACTGTGAAAGATATTTTAGTGTATAAGCTTATTCATATTATTTGTTCCAAGACTTATTCTATTCTACAATTTTCCTATGAACTTATGATATATTCATATATAGATAATTATTCTATATGTTACCCCAGACATATATATTTTCTCACTTCATCTCAAGAACAGATACATTTATCTCAAGAATATAATACATTTATTCTTTTCTACAATCATTTTTTGATCTTATATAAGCATCCATCAATAAGGAAAAAAAAAGATATTATTTGATGATGTGATTATGTCTTTGCCTTAAACATGCAGTGACTCAGAGTCCCTATCTGTAAACTAAGAGTAATAATAATAATAATGATACCTTTATCAGGAATTAAATGAGTTAGTATTCATAAAGCATTTAGAAGATAGCATGATTCAATATATGCAAATCAATCAATCTGATACACCATATTAACAAATTGAAGAATAAAAACCATATGATCATCTCAATAGATGCACAAAAAGCTTTTGACAAAATTCAACACCATTTTATGATAAAAACTCTCCAGAAAGTGGGCATAGAGGGAACCTACCTCAACATAATAAAGGCCATATATGACAAACCCTCAGCAAACATCATTCTCAGTGGTGAAAAACTGAAAGCATTTCCTCTAAGATCAGGAACAAGACAAGGATGTTGACTCTCGCCACTGTTATTCAACATAGTTTTAGAAGTCCTAGCCATGGCAATCAGAGAAGAAAAAGGAATACAAATTGGAAAAGAAGTAAAACCGTCACTGTTTGCAGATGACATGATACTATACATAGATAATCCTAAACATGCCACCAGAAAACTACTAGAGCTAATCAATGAATTTGGTAAAGTTGCAGGTTACAAAATTAATGCACATAAATCTCTTGCATTCCTATACACTAACAATGAAAGATCAGAAATAGAAATTAAAGAAACAATCCTATTCACCATTGCAACAAAAAGAATAAAATACCTAGGAATAAACCTACCTAAGGAGGTACAAGAACTGTACTCAGAAAACTATAAGACACTTATGAAAGAAATCAATGATGACAAAAATAGATGGAGAGACATACCATGTTCTTGTATTGGAAGAATCAACATTGTGAAAATGACTATTCTACCCAAAGCAATCTACAGATTCAATGCAACCCCTATCAAATTACCATTTTTTACAGAACTAGAACAAAAAATCTTAAAAGTTGTATGGAGACACAAAAGACCCTGAATAGACAAAACAATCTTGAGGGGAAAAAAACGGAGCTGGCAGAATCAGACTCCTTGACTTCAGACTATACTACAAAGCAACAGTAATCAAGACAATATGGTACTCGCACAAAAACAGAAATATGGATCAATGGAACATGATAGAAAGCCCAGAGATAAACCCAGGCACCTATGGTCAACTAATCTATGACAAAGGAGGCAAGGATATACAATGGAGAAAAGCCAGCCTCTTCAATAAGTCGTGCTGGGAAAATGGAACAGCTACATGTAAAAGAAGGAAATTAGAACACTCCCTAACACCATACACAAAAATAAACTAAAAATGGATTAAAGACCTAAACGTAAGACCGGACACTATAAAACTCTTAGAGGAACACACAGGAAGAACACTCTTTAACATAAATCAGAGCAAGATCTTTTTTGACCCACCTCCTAGAGAAATGGAAATAAAAAAAAAAATAAATGGGGTCTAGTGAAACTTAAAAGCTTTTACACAGCAAAGGAAACCATAAACAAGACGAAAAGACAACCCTTGGAATGGGAGAAAATATTTGCAAACCAACCAATGGACAAAGGATTAATCTCCAAAATATATAAACAGCTCATGCAGCTCAATATTAAAAACACAAACAACCCAATTTAAAAATGTGCAGAAGACCTAAATAGACATTTCTCCAAAGAAGACATACAGATGGGCAAGAAGCACATGAAAAACTGCTCAACATCACTAATTATTAGAGAAATGCAAATCAGAACTACAGTGAGGTATCACCTAACACCAGTTAGAATGGGCATCAACAGAAAATCTACAATCAACAAATGCTGGAGAGGGTGTGGAGAAAAGGAAACCCTCTTGCACTGTTGGCAGGAATGTAAATTGATACAGCCGCTATGGAGAACAGTATGGAGGTTCCTTAAAAAGACTAAAAATAGAATTACCATATGACCCAGCAATCCCACTACTGGGCATATACCCAGAGAAAACCATAATTCAGAAAGACACATGCACCCCAATGTTCACTGCAGCACTATTTACAATAGGCAGGTCATGGAAGCAATCTAAATGCCCATCGACAGACGAATGGATAAAGAAGTTGTGGTACATATATACAATGAAATATTACTCAGCCATAAAAAAGAACAAAACTGGGTCATTTGTAGAGACGTGGATGGCCCTAGAGACTGTCATACAGAGTGAAGTAAGTCAGAGAAAAACAAATATCATGTATTAATGCATATATGTGGAATCTAGAAAAATGGTACTGATGAACCGGTTTGCAAGGCAGAAGTAGAGACACAGTTGTAGAGAACAAACGTATGGACACCAAGGGGGAAAGCGGTGGGGGGTGGGGTCGGGGGATGATTTGGGAGATTGGGATTGACATGTATACACTAATACATATAAAATGCATAACTAATAAGAGCCTGCTGTATAAATAAATAAATAAATAATTAATTAATTTTTAAAAAGATAGCATGGGACATAGTAAGTACTCATAATTATTAGCTATTATTATCCATGGGTATTCCCATGGATATCATCTAATTGTCATATAACTGTTATGCATTTTAGGATTAATAAAGCTTGCTTACTCTCATAATGAAATTCAGCATAAAGTGAAGTTTGACTTTGTTTTTTCCTGTTGTTACTTCTCACAATTGCCTTGTAAATTAAGCAGGGCATGAAGTGTAAAGGAAAAAGGACTGATAATTACAAAGCTTAGGTTCTCATTTTACATTCCGCTAGTCAGTTTTGGTAAGTTATGTTATTTGCCTAGGCCTCAGTTTCCTTGTAGCCAAAATAAGGCCTATATGTTTATAGTTCTGTAGAGGCATTTATTGCTTATGATGTAACATATGCTAAAAGAATCAAGTATTTATCCTCTCCCTAAAAGTCTATTTTTACCTAATTTTTAAATTTTACCTTGCTATGAGAACAAAAACCCACAATTAGGGACAACTCACAACAGACACTTAGCAGCTCACCAGGGATTAATTTCTGTTACATATTTTGATACATTTTTTACATGACAGAATGTTACATTGTTCCTGGATGTCCCAGCATGTGGCAAATGATTATAACTTCATTGCTGATGTTTGAAAGATTTTGACTGATAAGGTAAGCCTTATGCTTTCATATTTCTTTTGTTTCTGCTTCATTCTTCTTATAAATAATTCATTGAACAAAATTACTGTCCCAGAAAAATAGTCTGTTTCTTCAGCCCTTTCACACTTTATAGATCAGTGCATATAATATTTAATACATATCCATGGAATTTAGAAATCATTTTTCACTTTGCTCCACAGGACTTTAAAGGCATATATTTTTACAAAATATATTTATAAACTCTATATTGCAAAAGCATTGTGCCTAATTCCTTCTATTTATGTCCTAAATCTCTTTGATACAAGGACAACTTTCACTCATTTGCTATAATAATAAAAAATTGCTGTCATTTATTAGGTACTTATGAACTCACTCATTACCTCATTTTTTTTCTCTTTACAACAATACTGTGAGGTAAGTATTAACATGAGCATTTTACAAGTTGAGAAACTGAGCTCACAGAAATTAAATAATTTGCCCAAGGTACCTAAAGAGTTAGTGCTGGAATCAGGATTTAAATTCTGAGTGTTCAGATACCTGAGCTCATGTTATTAAGCATTAGACACAGTTCCCTTTTGGAATGAGGCCAGCCTGAAGGAATGGAATAGATTCCAGCCCAGGCTGCTGGAATCTGCATTTCCACTATGCTGTTGCCCAAGTAATTGTTGTTATTTAGGTTTTAAACTATCCTTCCAACGTGATCCACTTGAAAGTTTCTAACAGGTATTAGAAAATCCATTTTGTATTTCCTGACAAAAACAGTCTACCTAGACTTCAGTCTATCTAGACTCTCCATCTTATTTTTTTATTAATTAATGCTGCGTTGGGTCTTCGTCACTGCACGTGGGCTTTCTCTCTAGTTGCGGCGAGCAAGGGCTACTCTTCATTGCACTGCGCGGGCTTCTCATTGCAGTGGCTTCTCTTGTTGCGGAGCACAGGCTCTAGGCACGCGGGCTTCAGTAGTTGTGGCACTCAGGCTCAGTAGTTGTGGGGCACGGGCTGAGTTGCTCCGGGGGCATGTGGGATCATCCTGGACCATGGCTTGAACCCATGTCCCCTGCATTGGCAGGTGGATTCTTAACCGCTGTGCCACCAGGGATATCCCTCCATCTTATTCTGACTGAAGGTAACTGAAGGCAAAGGCTGAAGGGAGTTGTGGTGACCAGCACAGAGCCAACCAGGCCAGCCAACCAACACTGCCAATCAGTGGGCAGATCCATGCTCCAGGGGAAGAATCACATCCTTGAAACAGGAAATGCCAGAATATTGAAAAGCAGTGGGGAAAATGTCATTACAGTAGGAATGATGGAATTGAACAGTTTAAGAGGGGAAAAAGACAAAGAAATAAGAAAGACTAAACAAAGAAATTTGGAGCCATGAACAACCACAACAAAATCAAAGTCCTCTCTCTTCATTACATCGTATTACCTCTTTAATGTTTCCACAGATGTGCTTTAAAGAAACATATGTTTGTTATTTGTTTACGAGATCCTCATAAAAATATTTTGTGAGTGTGGAAAGAAGACAGACTCTAGTACAATGGATAGTTTTATGGAAAAGTTACTTGTGAATTTCCTTGCATGTTTTTAAACTCTATTGCCTTGAATTTTAAGTCTAGATTCCATTTTCTGAGTCAACATTTCCATACAGGCAATGAAAATTACCTTCTAATATAATGGTGATTTAAAATATTTCCATTTGGGCTTCCCTGGTGGCACAGTGGTTAAGAATCCGCCTGCCAATGCAGGGAACATGGGTTCGAGCCCTGGTCTGGGAAGATCCCACATGCCATGGAGCAACTAAGCCCGTGCACCACAACTACTGAGCCTGCGCTCTAGAGCCCATGAGCCACAACTACTGAGACTGCGTGCCACAACTACTGAAGCCCGTGCGCCTAGAGCCCGTGCTCCGCAACAAAAGAAGCCACCGTAATAAGAAGCCCGCGCACTGCAATGAAGAGTAGCCCCCACTCGCCGCAACTAGAGAAAAGCCCGCGCGCAGCAACAAAGACTCAACACAGCCATAAATAAATAGATGTAAAAATTAAAAATTCAATTTAAATGAAGTTCTGGAAGATATTACAGACGCCCCCAGCTTTTATTTTATTTATTTATTTACTGATTTATTTAAAATTGAAGTACAGTTGATTTACAATGTTGTGTTAGTTTCTGATGTACAGCAAAGTGATTCAGAGATATATATATATTATATATATATATAATATATACATTTTTTTCAGATTCTTTTCCATTATAGTTTATTACAAGATATTGAATATAGTTTCCTGTGCTATACAGTAGGACCTTGTTGTTTCTCTGTTTTATGTATAGTAGTTTGTCTGCTAATCCCAAATTCCTAATTTATCTCTCCTCATCCCTTTCCCCTTTGGTAACCATAAATTTGTTTTCCATGTCTGTGAGTCTGTTTCTGTTTTGTAAGTAAGTTCATTTGTATCATTTTTTACATTCCACATATAAGTGATATCATGATATTTGTCTTTCTCTGACTTACTTCACTTAGTATGATAATATCTAGGTCCATCTATGTTGCTGCAAATGTAAAAAAAAATGCCCCTAGAGAGTTTTCCAAGTACATGTTCCAATTTTTCCAAGTCATCAAGAGACAATAAGCAGTGAATATTTATTTAAAAGATTGATATTTTGTTAGAAACAAGAAAGAAATTTTTTTTAATTTAATAAATGTGTTAACATATTTTTTAGGAAAATGGAAATGGAATTTTAATTGTTACATAGCTGTATATTACCAATGCTATCCATCAGGCCAGCTAATTTATAAGTAAAACTTCCTATACTAGGGAACTCAAATACTTGTTAAATCAATGCATTTATTAAATAAAATATAGATGTTTTCTGTCTAAATATTCTCTATAATTATAGCTTACATCTCTAATAAAATGAGGTAGAATTATGCACCACCGTTAGTATTTCTTTTTGAAATGAACAATAGCAACTAAGATTACATCATGCTTTTTTCACATTTAGCTGTTTTTTCCTTTGCTTTCTTTTTAATATTTGATTAGTTCTTCAGATGTGCGTCTTCGTAAGTTTTTAAAACATTAGATATGATACCGAAGCTAATGTTCTAGAATGTGAAATAAATAAAGATTTTCTTTATGTATTAGCATCAGTAGATTTCTGTGTTTTTAATAAAGATTTTCACAAGTACCAGGAAAAAATATCTTGCATTAGCTGTTACATGCGGTATATGTTCCATATAATAAAATAGCTTATTATGTTCCAGTCACATTTTAAACCTTGGAAATAGGGTCAGCTATATTAAAAAAAATAGTCCCAACTTTTGCAGAAGCATAACAATATGAAAAACAGCTTTGCATCGGGTTAATCTTTTATAGCGTCAGGTTGTTGTTCCGTGTGCATCTCTTTCAGAATCTGTTACTGCTAGAGTGGAATTTGCCCATTCTTTCATGGAATTCTCGCTCTACGATATTTTCTAGCTCAAACGATCCAAACCCAGGTGAAGATTAGTAGCAGTGAGGTTCAAAGCATGCTTTCTTTCTCTCCTCCCCCTCTCTCATCCTAGTGATAGGGATAGAATTTAGAGAAGAGATTCCAAAGCCAAAGACTAGAAAAAGTCTCTCAAGGAGCTAAATGTCAGACAAAATCTGCCAACCCACATGTCATCATTGGTCTGTTTATGGGAAGATTATAATTGATTCTAAGAGGTGTTAATCAGGTTACTGACGACCGCGGCTTCCCACAGTTCACATAGTATGTTGTGATCATGATCACTGACTTTATAATGACAAGGTTCTAGGAGATATATATGTGTGTGTGTGTGTGTGTGTGTGTGTGTGTGTGTGTATATACACATATATATGTTCAATAACATTATTTGGTAAATCAGTACACACCTGTTGACAGTTTCATTCAGTCCCTTTTTCCCCAACTAATCAAATTATTTTAGTATTATTGTAGCCCAGGGACCCATAGATACTTGCTTTTTGTGTGATTTCATTGGTTGGAAGTGAGAAGAATCAGGTTATAACAGTCTTGTTGCCTTTTGTACTCAAAGTGTGGTCCATGGACCTGCAGAGCTTGTTGCAACTGCAGTAGCTTCTGCTGTGCCCCAGATAAACTAAATTCCTTAGCTTAAAAAGACCTTCAGGTGATACTTATGTACTTTAAAGTTTGAGAAGTATTAAACTAGATCAGTGAGTCTTAGAGCCAGCTATAAATTATAGTCATCTGGGGAAATTTTAATAACTATTATGTCTGGGTTTCATTTCTGACCATTTGAATCTAATTCTCTGAGGCAGCTCCTGGGCATCAGATTTTTTAAAAGACCTACTAGGTGATTCTGTTGTGCAGCCAGGGCTGAAAATCACTGCACCTAAACAAATGACTTTATTTGTTAAATATTTATTATGCATCTATTATGGGCCAGTTTTTGTGCTAAGAGGGATGCCATGTCGAACAACAAAGGCAGAGCTCTTGGCCTCCTAGAACTTTTAGTCTAATGACTTGCAGCCACAGTTATTAAACAACAACAAAAACAAAAATATAAAAATCTTATGACCTTATATTATTATGAGTGCTAAGGAAACCTGGGGAAACACTCTAGTTTGAGGAAGTCTTTACTATGTACATAGTGAAGAATGAGGATGTGGGAGGAAGATGACAGAAATTATGGAGGACATTAACTCAGAGGAAGACACATCACAAATTGTTGAGTAGGAGTGCCCTACCCGAGGACCTCCAGCCCAGGGGGTGCACCCCACAGGATATATCTTACACTCGAGGGAGCGCTTCTATGCACCTAGGCTGTGTTAGAGGGGACTTGTTATAATTTATCTTTCCAGAAGTTGTGTCTTAAATTCATCAGCCCAGAGGCTAGCACTGTTTTCTAATTGTATGAGCTTGCAGTAGCCCAGCTCTTATCCTTCCGTAGACATACCCCAACTCCCCAACCAGCTCTCCCTTTTGGGTCCACAGAACATTGTAGCTATAGTGTGGTACCTGCACAAGATTGCACAAGATGATGGTGAGCAGATCTTTGTACAGAACCATCAAGCCCTCATCAAAATTTTGGATTTTCACTCAGCACAGAAGAGAACCATTGATTCTTCCATGTATATTCTATTTACCCTCTGATTTACATTCTTAAAGACCTGAAGAAACTATTGAGATTGAATTAGAGTAGGATGGAGTGGTAGATGAATGGATGTGGAGAAACTATTTGGAGTCAGTTACAGTAATTCAGGTGAGAAGTGATGATATTTAGACTTAGATCAGCCACAGTAGAAATAATGTGAATTCAAGATATAGTTTTAAACTAGGTGAGGTCTTATCCAAACAAACAAACTATAGTGACAACAAAATTCTCACTGAAATCCATCAACCTCTGATACTAGAGAATCTGAAGGCAAAAATATGAATTCAAAATTCTATGAATTCAAAATTCAAGAGGAGTAAAAATCTGAAAATAGCTTAGGCTATACTGGAGATTCTGAGCAGGAAAAGTATGTGATATATGTTAATTCCCTTTTTTTCCTCAGGAAGTGTAGCCACACACGACAAGCTTTTTTATCATCATTTGAATTAGTACTTTGAAACTTTTCCTAGGAAGCTATATATGGAAAAGAGAGGAGGTAAACATAAGATGTTCCTCACTTCCTTGGCCAGTGTAGTGCTGTGAGTGATGGGGAATGTACATGATGAGGCTGGACAGATATTATAGAGCCTTAATGCCTTGCTAAGGATCCTTGGGAACCCAACTGTATAATTGAGGGGAAGATGGGGCCCATAATATGTGTGTTACCCTAAAAGCACATGACATACAGAGGAATCCATACCAGGGTCTCCATTACTCCTAACTATGGTTTCTCTTCATGTCCTGACATTGTCTCCAATTAAATAGTACTTTCTAAGGAGACGTAAAGGAATGTAGTACATTTTTTCTCCCAGATTTTCCCTTCTCTAGCCACTTGCTGTCTCTGTTCATCTACAGCCACTTAAGCCATAGAACCAACATAAGATTTATCTACTCCTCCTTTACTCCCTCTTTAGGGTCCTCATTCTCCTTTTAACTAATTTTCTGATTCAAAATAAAATTTGCTTTCACCAACTAAGAACTCTTTTTCAAATATTTAACAACATTTATATGGAATTCAATCATGGCTGAGAACTTTTCTGTCATCTATACATTTCTTCTAGAAAATCTGGTTGGAAATTTATTTCTCATTTAATATTTTCTTGCTTCTCAACCCTTTGAAAAGTGAAATAGATTTTACTGTGAAAAGCATAGTTATTGTGAAAATAAGAACCTTTAAAGGAACTCTCTGTGGTTTTAACCCATAGTATGAGCTACCGTTAATGTTCTATACTAAAAATAGGTATTTACACATGGAATTAAAAACTCCTGTGGGATTATTCTGCTGGAAAGGCAAACAGATGATTGTTCAAGTAAAACTGAAGCATGAAGTGTGGATGATGTATTTTCAAATGGATATAAAAAGACCAGTTGGCAGTTGCTTTGAAAGGATAGACATCAGAAGTGAAACATTATCCGTGTCAGAGCCTACTGTTAAATTTTAAACAAATCTTCCAAGTGCTTTTCTGTTTTCTTCACCTCCAATTTGGTCTATAGACTCTTAAGCCTCATAGGTGAGAACCTAGACATCTGAAGACTAGTGAAATACTTGGAATTGAGTTTTATCTTCACTGTGAATGAAAAGGATGGGGGACTTTCTAGTCTGAAGTCTTGAGACAATTTAACAAACATCTCTCCACAACACATAGTGTAAAATAGGGTTAGCATATGATTTAGATTATCTAAAGAGCTTTATTCCCTGGATGTGCTCAGAAGAGAAATTGTAATCATGCATTTGTTGCTATTGTTGTTTTCATTATATTTTTAAATAATACAGTAGTCCTGGGTATAGTGCTTTTTGTTTCTATCAAAACTTACTCTCTGAAGGAAAAAAAGGGTGGGGGAGTTGGTACATAAAGAACACTCTGGTTAAAGAACATCTTCATTAATTTTGGTTAATGCAATTTTAAAAAACATATGTAAAACATTCTGTCATGTATTTATAGCAGGGAAGACAGGATTTGGAGACATAAAGACCTAAGTTCAGGTCTTAGATCTACCATTTTTTAATCCAGGTGATCTTGGCCATGTCACTTAATTTCTCTTTACTCTAACCCTCATTGGTTCAGTAAGGATAATATGGTCATTAGGATGAAATTACATAATATGTGGCTATTTAAAAAGCTTAGGAGGTGGATAAATAAACTGTGGGACATCCAAACAATGGAATATTATTCAGCGCTAAGAAGAAACAAGCTATTAATCCGTGAAAAAACAGAGAGTTGCAAAGCAGAAACAGAGACACAGATATAGAGAATAAATGTATGGACATAAAGGGGGGAAAAGGGGGGGTGGGATGAACTGGGAGATTGGGAGTGACATATATACACTAATATGTATAAAACAGATAACTAATGAGAATAGCACAGGGAACTCTATTTCCACTCTAGAACAGTAGAAACTAACAGAACATTGTAAAACAACTATACCCCCAATAAAAAAATAAAGAAAGAAAACAACAGGAAGGAGACTCAAATGTATATTACTAAATGAAAGAAACTAATCTGAAAAGTCTACATACTTTATTATCACAACTATATGACATTCTGGAAAAGGCTAAACTATGGAGACAGTAAAAGGATCAGTGGTTGCCATGGGTACTGGGGGAAAGAGAGATGAAAAGGTGGAACACAGAGGATTTGGGGCAGTGGAAATATTCTGTATGATATTATAACGTGGATATGTGCCATTTTACATTTGTCAAAACCCAAAGAAGGTACAACACAAAGAGTGAATCCAAATGCAAACTATGGACTTGGGGTGATAATGATGTGTCAATGTAGGTTCATCAGTTGTAAAAACTATCCCACTGTGCTGTGGGATATTGATAGTGAGGGGGGCTGTGCATGTGTGTGGACAGGGTGTATATGGGAACGCTTTGTGCTTTCCACTCAATTTTGCTGTGAACCTAAAACTTCTCTAAAAACACAGTTTATTAATTAAAAAGAGAAAGGTATTAGCTATTATTGTCATCATAAACTTTTAAAGTTATTGAACAAGTCCTCTATTGAAGAATATAGTGAATAATGGAAAGATGATTTGTATCATTTATATATTTATATATATGTATGACAAGGCAAGGAGGAAATGGAAAATGACCTATGAGAGAGGGAGAGAGAGAGAGAGAGAGAGAGAGATTAGGCAGAATTAATTTATCACATGCTTCACTTCCCTGAATTCAGAAAATGCTTCTTCTTGGGAAACCTTTATGCTGGTGGCAACGTAGGTAACAGTTGAACAACTTGTCTTCCTTTGTGGGGCAGGGCCCATTTGCTTTCTGAATCTAGGGCCCAAATTTATAGTCTGAAGTCTCTGACTCCATGTTTCTCAGTTTTTTTTTGCTGCCACTGATTTTGTCTTCATTGTTTTGGGTGTGATTATCGTATATTTCTGTATGAATTCCATGGACTTCTCTGAACTGCCTAGTCCTCTATTGTTGACTTACATCCTTGGAGTAAATCTTTCAAATGTTAACTGCCTTGAAAAGGTCAGGTATTGAAAACCTGTAGATAATTGGTCCTTTGGGCAGGTGTGTATTCTATCCAGAATAAAGGGAATGATGGAAGGAAAATCCTCTCATTGAGTTAAATGGGCAAAATGGGGGTAAGAGATGGAAGTGATTTCTTCTTATTATTTATATAACTTTAAGGAAAACTAGAAATTACCTGAAAGTTGGCTAATCTAAACTACTTCCATGAATTTTAAAAATCATTGGCTTTCAAAGTTTCCTTAGGACTGGAAAATAGTTTCATGGTTTAAACATCTTTTTTCTCTTTTACCTTAAATTTCTAAATGTGTCCTGATTACCATTCTTACTGGAAAGAAGACTGCTCCAATCAGAACAAATATGTATGGAACAATTACTGTATGCAAGGCTTTGTGCATTGTTCTATCTCTCCTTCTAAGAAACATAGGAAATAGCTACTATGATAATCCCCATTTTACAGATGTGGGAACTGAGTCATAGATGTTCCATAACTTACCTGAAGTCAGTCAATTATTATATGGTGATATTAGGATACAGAACCTAACTCTGCCTAACTTAATTATGCTGCCATGCTTCCCCCACCAAAGACTTTGAAGAAATAGTTCTTAATTCTGCAAGATAGGAGTAAGAAGGACTTTATGATGAATTGATTTTTCAAAATGAAGAGCAACTCTAGGTAGCAACATTTACTTCTATGAACCACCAGGAAATTTAACAGCACCAATTCAGTATCTTGTTAATAGTTCCCATTTAATGTCACTGCTTGACATGATATTGACTTGCTTTTTATCATATTTGATCTCCAGTTGAGAGTTTTGAAATGTTGAAATAACATCACCATATGGATAATTACTAGATGTGCATTTTTGCAGCTGTTTTGAAGAGAAATAATTAGATGCAGTGTACCACTTGCTTGTTTTATTTGTCTTTGGTATTGTTCTGTAGGTCTTATAAAAGAATTAGAAGGAAATGCACTGTTAAAAAAACACAGAATAGGTCATAAGTTTTTACAGAGAGATTCAGGGGAGTGCCATTGAACTATATCCCTGAATTAGAGGAAACAATCATTGCACTTTAACATAGTGTTAAGAACGTAGGCTTTTAAACCAGATTGCCTCTGCCTTTATCAATGTTCTTTGCAAGTTAATTTTTCGCAGCTTCTTCCATCAAGAGGTGGAATCTATTTCTTCATGCACTGAACCTGGTTGGCCTTGTGATTGGCTTTGGCCAATAGAATGTGACAGAAGCAAAGCTAGGACACTAGTCTTGCATGTTTCCTGTCCTTCTTTCAGTATTCTGCCACCATAGCCATGAGAACAAGCCTGGGTTACCTTGCTAAAGGATGAGAAACCATGTGGAACAGAGATGAGCAGTCCTAACTGAACTGTCTTAGACCAGCCAGCTCCCAACAGACATGGCAGCTGACCACAAACACATGAATGATCTAAGCCAAAATAACCAAGCCTGATGGAAAGAATCATTCACATGAGCCTAGTCCAAATGGCCAACCCACAGACTCATGAACCAAATAAAATGTTATTTTAAGCCATTAATTCTATCTGGGGGGAGGGGAGTGGAGAGGGACGTGGTTGTTATGTAGCAAAATTGATAAATCTGGGTTCAAATCCCAGTTCTAACATACTACATTTGTGACCAGGTTACTTAACCATCTAGTGACAGATTTCTCATCTGTAAAATGGGGATAATGTGGTGGTGATTAATGTTGTTTAGATATTTGTAGTCCTTTTCCTCTGAACACCTGATACAACCACAGCTTCTCTCTGGCCCCTTGAAGTTAGGTGTGGCCAGGTGACTTGCTTTGCTCAGTGAAATGTGAGTGGAAGTCTTTAAAAGTGCTTGTGAAATTCAAAATCTTTCTTTCCCTTATAATCACAATGTTCCAGATAGAGAATTTCTGTCATCTTGTGTCCTGAAGTAAGAAGAAGATAATTCTGAAGCCCTTTTCCAACTCAAAATGGACATTGAAAATTTGAGATTATTTGTTACCTCTGTAAATTCCAGCCTATACTGGTTGGTACAGAAATTAATAGTACTCTTCTTAATAGGTTGTTTTGTGACAATATGAATAAACCTAACCCTAAGCACAATTCCTAGCACATCTAAAGTATTCTACAGTAACTAATCTTAATACTGCCTTACCAGATAACAAAGCAAAATCCTTGGGAGATAGGATGTAAAGATTTCTTTTAAAAATAGTTATTTTCTTAATGGATATTCATGCACCATTTTAATATCATCCTACGATAAATCAGGGTTCAAAACTTTATCTGTTCACTGTTCCAAGAAAATACAGTATAATTGGAGCTTAATATTATTTGCTTTATCTTCAGCTCTATAAACTTAATATAATATTAGTTCTTTCATTTTTAAAAAAATTTATTTTATTTATATCATTATTTTTAAACTGGTGTTTTTTAAAAAATTAATTAATTAATTAATTTTTGGCTGTGTTGGGTCTTAGTTTCTGTGCAAGGACTTTCTTTAGTTGCGGTGAGCGGGGGCCACTCTTCATCGCGGTGCGCGGGCCTCTCACTGTCGCCGCCTCTCTTGTTGCGGAGCACAGTCTCCAGACGCGCAGGCTCAGTAGTTGTGGCTCACGCGCCTAGTTGCTCCGCGGCATGTGGGATCCTCCCAGACCAGGGCTAGAAACCGTGTCCCCTTGCATTGTCAGGCAGACTCTCAACCACTGCGCCACCAGGGAAGCCCAGTTCTTTCATTTTTTAACTCACAATAATTTTAAAATTATCTTAGGGAGTTAAGGATTATGATTAATATATATTTGTAATATTTTTCCAGTGTTTTAGATTACTTTTTAATTTATCACTATCACTTTACTGTAGCACTCCAGAAAGATCTGGGTATGAAAGTGAATGTTTATTGCACATTTATATGTGATTTCGGGAGGACAAGGCTTTGACAGTCTACTCCAATTTCACAAGGTTCTAGTTTCCATGGCATGTAAAGGCTCATCCTCAAATATCTGACTTGTGAAAGACATGTATATGCTATATAGCTATGTAACATGTATATGCTATATAGCTATGTATCTATGGGCCATGATTACAAAGAAATATATTTTAGTTCAATAAAAGAAAGAATGGTTTAAACAATAGAAGTTTATGATAGTGAAGAAAAAGGTACCCTAGACCTGTGTTCTCAGCTGGAAGAAATGTTGCCTCTAGCAGATATTTGGAAATGTCTGGAGGCATTTTGATTGCCACTACTCAATGGAAGATGTAGTTACTGACATCCAGTGGGTAGAGGCCAGGGATGCTGCCAAACATCCTCCAAAACACAGGAAAGCCCCCCAGTAAAGGATTATCTGGCCCAAAATGTCGATAGTGCTGCTCTTGAAAAAACTCTGGTCCAGAGCCTAGACTTTGAGCCTGAATATGTTTAAGCAGAGGCTGTCAGAGATGCTATATTATTCTTGAGTTGAGTATAAAACCCCTTTCAATACATGAACAACAACCATAATGATTAGTTCGTTCCTGGGTGTTTGCTGTTTTGTAGGCAGCAATTATGCCATTTCATCCTCACAACGTACTAGGAATCCCTAATTCTTCTATTTTATGGGTTTTCACTATCATTGGGACTAGATAGAGAAACAGAAGTTTGCAAGAAGAAACCAATCATATTAGTAGGGGTTTCTGTGATTCTCCGTGCCTTGCCTTTGTTTTTGGCATATTTCTTTCCTAGGCCAGTCTTCTATCCTCCTCACTGATAATGCAACAGGGAGACAGAGTGACAGGCTGGAAAAGTCATGGTCCACAGGAAATACTTTCTGAGACTGGTGTTCTTTACCTAGCACCATACGACAGTGAAGAGGTGGACAAGTCTTGATGGAAACTCTCTAGAATTTCTAGATAACTGGTGTGGCCCATTTGTCCTGGAGTAGAAAGCCCAGGTCAATTTTCCTTCAGCTGTATTCTCAAATAGATGGGCCTGTCTTTGTGTCCTCCATACCAACTTCCCTTTCTGTGAGGTTAAGTGTATCAGGTTCTACAATGATTGTCATCTTCTCTCACTTTATTTCCAAGTGGGTGCCAGAAGACATGGAGAGAAATAGAGATGGGAGTGGTAAATGGTTGGGGGAAAAAGGATCAGAACTCAGCCTGAAGAAATAAAAAGAGGGAATTCCCTGGTGCTCCAGCGGTTAGGACTCTGTGCTTCCACTGCAGGGGGCACAGGTTCGATCCCTGGTCGGGGAACTAAGATCCCGCAAGCTGTGTGGTGCGGCCCAAAACAAAGAAAAGAAAAAAAGAGAGAAATAGAGGGATAGATCAGTTCAACACAAATTTACTAAGCACCTGCTGAATACCAGTTTCTATATTAGGTCCTGGGTGGGGATACGTAAAGGGATAGGATGAGGTCTTATCAACAGGGAATGTAGCAAAATTAGTATCTTACAGGTCTTATCACTTATTCACATGAGCAACAGATGTATCATGATACATGTTCATTATTTCATTCAATAAACATTTACTGGATTCTTAGTATATGAAAAGCACAGCCCTAGGCACAAGAATATAGGCTAGAATGATGTAGGCATGGTTGCTATCCTCATGGATCTTATGCCGTGTGGAAAGTTAAGTGACAGGGGTAAACACAGGGTGTTAAAGACACACAAAGATATAGCTTTAATCTAGTCTGAGTGTGCAATGTGGGAAGAAGGATAGGGCAGGCTACTTGGGATGGATGTTGACCAATAATGAATTTTGAATATTAGGAAATAGTTATTTAGGTGAAGGAGACAGGGAATGGAATTTCAGGCAGAGTATTTGGAATAAACAAGTCATGAATATGTGAAATGACCTGGTGCCTGTGGGGTAACTACTGTGAGTTTAGAAATTATAGAACTCAAAAATGGAAGTTGAAGAATGAGAGGAATTATAAAGGTAGATTTGGGCCAAGTTTTTGCTATATATTTAGATAGATAGGTATATGGATGGATGGATGGATGGATGGATAGACGATAGATCAATTGATTGTGTTGATTGTGGTGTGTTCAGTCATAACAGAGGGACTAGTGATATAATTGAGGTAGGAAGCCACACTTCAGGGTTCGTTATTATGGCCCATAATTGAGGACAGAATTGAAGCAGGGTTGTTAAAAATGGAGAGGGACAGACAGGATTTCTAGAAATATCAAGGAAGTAAAATTGGTCACGTGCCCTGGTTATTCGTGGGGATGGAGCATACCTGGACTTTTCTCTCTTCCTTTCTTTCTGTTGTATACCATTTTTTTCCTTTACTACTCATTGAGGACAAAATAAGTGGAGGACATTATAAAAATCCAAAGTACTCTCACACCTCTCACAACCCCACCCAGACATATATGTATTTTGCAAACTTCCAAAGTTTTGGACCAAGAACACTAACGCACAGGTATTCCAGTAAATTCACAAGACAGTCAACAGTTATTTTTATAGATAGTAATGTCCAATATACATTTAAATTAATAAATCCACATCTGTGATATTAATATTCCACATTTGAGTTTCTGACATTAAAAAAACATGTCAACAATGAGAAAGCTTCACCTAGAGTGTGTGTAGTATATTCAATTTATTTGAACATAAATCTCGTGGGAAATCAGGCATCTCTGAAAAATTTCCTGTAGGTAATGGAAATAAAATGAGTCTTCATTTTGAAATACAACAAACATTAACACATACAAAGCGTCCCAAGAAGAGGTGGGCATAATAAACTAGTCAACATACATTAACCTATCAAATGCTGCCTATGATAATTAGGTATTTTTATGACTGATAAGTTTTTGGCAATTTTAAGTGTCAAATTGAGCCCAGTTGGAGGTGGACTATTTTTGACATTTAGTAAATGGCAGCCCAGTTTTATAATTGTAAATATGCTCTAAAGTATAAAAGTGTCTACAGTTAAGCCCCATACTATTTTAATTTTTTTCCCAGTGGTATCTAAGCCTATAATAAATAAGGAGTCATCCCAGATACTGCAAAGTTAATTTTTATAGACTTGACAGGGAAAAGGTTGAAAAGATCAAAAGATTTTCTGAGGCTTCCTTTTTTAATTTTTACTCTTCTGGTATTCAGAGTAGTTTTAAGAATACCTATAAGTACTATAGAAAGTATATAATATAGAGGCTATATATAGGGACAGTATATATGTTTCTTTCTTTAGCATCTTTAGCAGTTTTTCCTGCTTCTCTCACTTGAGATGCACATTTGTTTGCTGTGACTATCATTATTTCAGATCTATACTTCTATGACAGAGCATTTTAGTCACAGTATGGTTCTTACTCTAATTACCAAATCCTAGTCATTTGGCTGGTCCCAAACATTAACTAGGGAGTGACTTAGTATCCCACCAATAATGTTATGAAAATAGCTTTTGAAGGTTAAAGAACCACTCTAACACCTTTGTCTCATAATAACTCATAAATCTGTTTAATCTGATGAATATCATTCATTCAGTAATATTTATTGAGCATATATAATGTGCCATTCATATACATTTTTCTTATTATCGATAAGAAATAGATATAAAAAGGTTGTGATTTTATCTAAGGTTATATTTTGGCGCAAGCCAAGGTAAAAATAAACAGCTAATAAATCACAGTGTCACTTTGATTTTCATGGGCCTGGCACTGTGCCACACACTGAGGGAGATTAAAAACATGTACAAACCACGAGCTGTGTTCTCAAGGACCTTAGGATCTATTTGTGAAGGGATATCTAACATATGTAGCAACTAGGTTATAATGTCAAATAGTACTATGTAGTATTTAAATGCATCCTGACTATGAGTATCAAGAGAGAAGGCAAATTAGTGTAAGAAGATTACCTGTCATGCATAGCCACTTTTGGTTTATTCTGCATGGTGATAGGATTCCTAGATTTTTCTGAAAATATTATCTACCACACTATATCCATATTCTCTCATGGTAACTAGCTGATGCTAATTAAGTGAGGTGCCCTTTAGACTAAGCATGTGCTTCTCATGTTACCACAGTCTCCACCAATCCCAATTGCCTTTCTGACACCAGGGCTGAGCATCAGTGGCTTTTGATCATCACGACTGTGCTGCTGTTTCTCTTATATAGAGCATAGTGGTTCCTCTATGTGTGTCTGCAGTAAAAGCGAGGGAAAAAAATATAAGAATTTGGCAGATCCTTGTGTTTTAGATTAAAATGAGAGCCCATTAGTTTCCAGGGAGAAATTATAGTCCTCCATGCTCAATATACAAAAGTATGCTTTTATGTTGCCCATTTCACTCTTACGTGCATTGTCCCTAAGGACATTTGATTTTGAATTGCTGAGGTAGAAAAATATCCTGGAATTTCAAGTAATTAGAAAAATCTTATGTGTAGAACATAAGCCAAGCATGACCTTGAGGAATGAGGTAGGCAGGCTATACAGAGGAATACAGACATACGAGGAGACTGAGCATGTGGAAAGGCTTGGTAGTGAAGCAACTAGTATGGTGTGCTTATTGTTTATAGAAAAAAATCATCTAGCATGAACAGATGATTCATAATAAATAGTAGCAGCAGCAGTTATGGTTGGCTCCTCAGGGAGTGTGGATAAAGGTTAGAAGGTCTCAAAAGTCACATAGGGGACTTGGAACGTGGGATTCCAGATATTAAGAAATGACTATCAGTACTTCAGCAGTGAAGTGATCTGATAAGTGTAACGCTTACAGAAGACAATGCTGGAACAATATTGGGATGAATTAGACAGGGACTAACATTATAATCAGGGAATTCCCATGGTCTGGAGATTATTGGAGTTTAGACATGATGTGATAAAATTTGATAGTGATAGAAAATATGTGCAGAATGTGCTATCTGGGAGAAACATTTAATGGAAAGAACAGAATGAGGACAGATGCAGAGAAATGCACCTGGGGTCAGTGCCTCAAATTTGTTAGCAGAAAAGAGGAGCTAGATATCAAGCAAAGGAAATAGAGAATTGCAGAGAAGTGGGGAAGAAAGTAAGGTCAAGTATGTCACAGAAGCCAATAGAAGAGTGAATTTTAAGCAAGGAAGATGCGGTCAGTAGTGTAAACATATTTCAGACAGGCCAAAGGTGAAAATAAAATTAAATATATCCTTGTGCGTTTGAAATCACATCTGTGGCCAATTCCTCCTAGAGGGTAAATAGCAACCAGTGTACTGGTTAGGCTTTCTCAGAAGTGCAATAATCCTTTCAAGTTATTGAGCTAACTCTTTCTTCACTGTGTTAGTTATGAATAAGAAGAAGCCTATTAACCCAAAAGGTTAACCTAATTTAAGAGTTCTTTCCCAGCTGCCTTATATAAAACATATACTAATGAAAGAAAGGGCTTTCTGAACATCCCGGGAAATGCAAGCCAAATTAGGGAGTGAGAGTTCATTATGGGTTGGAATTACCAGGGGAAGTTCACTTGCAAGTGTGAGGTCGGAACAGGATTTTGGAAGATGGGTGGGAAATGAAAAAGCTGTGAAAGGGCAGGGATAGTGCCTCATCAGCTGTGCTTGACTTCAGTTAAGGTGAGGGAGGACACAATGAAAATTCAAAACCAGAGTTATGTTATTACTTTTTTTTTTCTGAGAGTCTTTCCTGCTATTGATGAGATTCGGTCTTAATCTATAAAAGTTGAGAGTGGTTTTATTTTTCTATTTGACTTAACTAATCATGAAATTTTATCTCCCACCAGCATGCCTAGAGTCTTTGGCTGGATTTTTCAGCTAAAGGAGAAGTAACTTTATAACCTAATAACCATCCTATGCTTTCCAATGCAATGGCCACTAGCCACATACTGCTATTAAAATTAAAATTAATTAAAACTACATAAAGTATAAAATTCACTTCCACAGTTGCCCTAGCCAACATTTCAAGTACTTATTAGCTATATGTAGCTAGTGACTACTGTATTGGACATTGCAAGATGATATTGGAAATAAATGAACATTTCCATCATCAGAGAATGTTCTACTGGATAGCACAAACTGCTTACTTATATTAGTAGCTGACCTGTGGTTGAAGACGGTTGATTTTGCTTCTAAGAACAAGGTTATAAGAATTGAGACATAGGAATCATTTTTGTACTGTGATTCTAGGTGGTTTATTTAATCATTGATTAGTTTATTAATTCAGCAAATATGCATTGGGAGCTCACTCTGCGTCAGGCACTGGGCTTGGCTTCTGGAATACAATAGTTACCCCAGAAGAGATAGATCCATGTCTTTCAGGGAACTTTGGGTCCAATAAGAGAGACGCACTTTAATCAAGTTGTCACTCAAACAAATGTAAAATTACAATTGCTGTCTGAAAAGGAGAAATACATGGTTCCACAAGAGGATAGCTATTTGTCCTGAACAGTCAGGGACTCCTCCCCTGTGAATATGAGATGAAATCTGAGAGTCAGGTAGGACTTTCCTAGATATGAGAGAATAATATAGTAGGAGGACTGGAGAGGCATGGAGGAGACTATTTTTAGCAGAGAAAACTATATATAAAGTCACTATGGAACGAGAGAGCAAGGCACATTCAAAAGGCTGAAAGAGAATTCATGCCTGGTTACTTCTTTGGTTTTAAATTTAATCTTATGAAAGTTGGCCTCAGCAGTACGAGTTTAAATTGGGCATCCCATCAGTTTAGTAAGAAGTGTTTGATTTTTAAGTCAACATTAGAATACTAGACACTAGGACTTTATATTTTCCTAAAACAACACTGGGTACTGAAGTCCCAACAGTAGTTGATAGTTAAAGATAGTTACTGTTGATCTGTAAATAATTCAAAGAAATAGACATTTCTTAGTGATACTGTTGATCCATAATATATTTGAAGAAATAGACACTTCTTAGCAATTAAACATTAATCACTTTCTTCAGTAAGGCTTTTTCTCACTGTGTTCACCTCTTAACCATCTTGGCCCAAATCAGTCTTCCTACAGAAAATAATCCAGTTTCAAGTCCTGTTAAATTACTACCATCATCAATGAGGAAATAACCCATGCGGAACACACTCTGGAGTGGGAAAACACATTTATACTAATAATACAAAAGCTGTACTGTGAAATTAGGGTATAATGCTACAGTTACTGTGGTCAACCTCCTATCCTCTGTAGTGGAAAGTCACGAAGACACACTGTATTACAAACCCATTGACAAAGGGTTTCCATGGTTGCTCAGGCAAATAAAATGCAGCTCTTGATAAAAGAGTAAAGGTGACACTGGGACTTGTTCAAAGCCAAAGTAAAATTGTGTTGCACAACTTGCTCACAAAACAGCCTTTTATTTATTTATTTTTAATTTTTTAAATTAATTAATTTATTTATTATAAAACATCTTTATTGGAGTATAATTGCTTTACGATGCTGTGTTAGTTTCTGCTTTATAACAAAGTGAATCAGTTATACATATACACATGTCCCCATATCTCTTCCCCCTGCATCTCCCTCCCTCCCACGCTCGCTATCCCACCCCTCTAGGTGGTCACAAAGCACCAAGCTGATCTTCCTGTGCTATGCAGCTGTTTCACACTAGCTATCTATTTTACATTTGGTAGTGTATATATGTCCATGCCACTCTCTCACTTTGTCCCAGCTTACCCTTCCCCCTCCCCGTATCCTCAAGTCCATTCTGTAGTAGGTCTGTGTCTTTATTCCCGTCTTGCCCCTATGTTCTTCATGACTTTTTTTTTTTTTTTTTAGATTCCATTTATATGTGTTAGCATACAGTATTTGTTTTTCTCTTTCTGACTTACTTCACTCTGTATGACAGACTCTAGGTCCATCCACCTCACTACAAATAACTCAATTTCATTTCTTTTTATGGCTGAGTAATATTCCATTGTATATATGTGCCACATCTTCTTTATCCATTCATCTGTTGATGGACACTTAGGTTGCTTCCATGCCCTGGCTATTGCAAATAGAGCTGCAGTGAACATTTTGGTACATGACTCTTTTTGGATTATGGTTTTCTCAGGGTATATGCCCAGTAGTGGGATTGCTGGGTAGTATGGTAGTTCTGTTTTTGGTTTTTTAAGAAACCTTCATACTGTTCTCCATAGTGGCTGTATCAATTTACATTCCCACCAACAGTGCAAGAGTGTTCCCTTTTCTCCACACCCTCTCCAGCATTTATTGTTTGTAGATTTTTTTTTTTTTAAAGAGCAGGTGATATACAAGCTGGCTTTTTATTTTTATTTTTATTTATTTATTTATTTAAACACTATTTTTTAAAATTTATTTATAGCTGTGTTGGGTTCTCGTTCCTGTGCGAGGGCTTTCTCTAGTTGTGGCAAGTGGGGGCCACTCTTCATCGCGGTGCGCGGGGCCTCTCATCATCGCGGCCTCTCTTGTTGCGGAGCACAGGCTCCAGACGCGCAGGCTCAGTAATTGTGGCTCACGGGCCCAGCCGCTCCGCGGCATGCGGGATCCTCCCAGACCAGGGCTCGAACCCGCGTCCCCTGCACCGGCAGGCAGACTCCCAACCACTGCGCCACCAGGGAAGCCCCTGTTTGTAGATTTTTTGATGGTGGCCATTCTGACCGGTGTGAGATGATATCTCATTGTAGTTTTGATTTGCATTTCTCTAATGATTAATGATGTTGAGCATTCTTTCATGTGTTTGTTGGCAATCTGTATATCTTCTTTGGAGAAATGTCTATTTAGGTCTTCTGCCTATTTTTGGATTGGGTTGTTTGTTTTTTTTGATTTTGAGCTGCATGAACTGCTTGTAAATTTTGGAGATTAATCCTCTGTCAGTTGCTTCATTTGCAAATATTTTTTCCCATTCTGAGTGTTGTCTTTTCATCTTGTTTATGGTATCCTTTGCTGTGCAAAAGCTTTTAAGTTTCATTAGATCCCATTTGTTTATTTTTGTTTTTATTTCCATTTCTCTAGGAGGTGGGTCAAAAAGAATCTTGCTGTGATTTATGTCATGGAGTGTTCTGCCTGTGTTTTCCTCTAAGAGGTTGATATGTCTGGCCTTACATTTAGGTCTTTAATCCATTTTGAGTTTATTTTTGTGTATAGTGATAGGGAGTGTTCTGATTTCATTCTTTTACATGTACCTGTCCAGTTTTCCCAGCACCACTTATTGAAGAGGCTGTCTTTTCTCCACTGTATATGCTTGCCTCCTTTATCAAAGATAAGGTGACCATATGTGCATGGGTTTGTCTCTGGGCTTTCTATGCTGTTCCATTGATCTATATTTCTCTTTTTGTGCCAGTACCATACTGTCTTCATTACTGTAGATTTGTAGTATAGTCTGAAGTCAGGGAGCCTGATTCCTCCAGGTCCATTTTTCTTTCTCAAGATTGCTTTGGCTCTTCAGGGTCTTTTGTTTTTCCATACAAATTGTGAAATTTTTTGTTCTAGTTCTGTGAAAAATGCCAGTGGTAGTTTGATAGGGATTGCATTGAATCTGTAGATTGCTTTTGGTAGTAGAGTCATTTTCACAATGTTGATTCTTCCAATCCAAGAACATGGTATATCTGTCCATCTATTTGTGTCATCTTTAATTTCTTTCATCAGTGTCTTATAATTTTCTGCATACAGGTCTTTTGTCTCCTTAAGTAGGTTTATTCCAAAGCAGCCTTTTAAAGAACAAAGTGGTTTTCAGATGTTCAGTCATTGGGATTAAATTAACATTACACTATGGGATCCCCTTTGTGATGTGTGATGCATCCTTTGTGGTGGTAGAAAAAACAGGTGGCATGATAAATTTTAAGACTGCTTCAAGAGTCAAGGAATACAACAAAACCAATTTTTTCATGGTGTTATTGAAGTGACTTGATAATCTACTTTAGAAATACTGATGGTCAGAATTGTGATACACTGAAGGAATCTCAGTCTCCAAAGGCATCTCATCCTTGCCAGTTCTCCCCTCTACTTCAGAATTCCCTCTTAAACAGCCTTATCAAGTAGTTGTGCTGTATTTGAAAATTTTATACCCACCATCAATGGCATCACTATTTGAACCATTACTAAATGAATTAGAAAATGAGTATATTACATATATGTCATCTGTAACTTTAGTATCCAGGGAATGAGCAAAATATATCTTTTGCTTTGAATATACACACAATATTTTATATAAAGACATAAATATTATATTTTAGGGTGTTGTTTCTCTCTCTCACTTTCCTTTTCAGTTCATTCTCTGATTCCCTTATTCTTCCTCTATCCCTTTATCTGCCATCGTCTACCAGGGAAATCATGCCAATGACTTAGTATGTATCATTCCAATTTAATTGCATGTGTGTGTGTGTATGTGTAATTAAGTGTATTTTTGTGTATATCTGTATGTGCCTATATTGGTGGTTTTATAAATGGCATTATATTATAGACAATTTTTAGTGTTCTTTCTTATAACTTCCTTTTATTGACCCTATAGGATAAAAGAAAAAATCCCAATCCTTGTTTCACTGTCAAATGACAGTATTTATTGACCATGAAAAAGTGGGGAATTTGTTTCATTTATACCAATATGATAGACTATTCTTATATAAACTTATATTTTATGGTAGATAGTCTTACAGGCTGTTTTGGGTACAGCACCAAAAAGCACTTGATCAGGTTTTGTAAAAGGAAATCTTTTTCATACATAAGCTGATTATAAAATAGAGCAGACTACTCAGAGGCCAGAAGTGACCTGTTTCTGGGTGACCTCAAACCAGGATTTTAATGAATCACATTCAAATTTATTCATTTCTCATCAGGAGACAAAGTCTTGTGCCTCAGAAAAAGAAAGGCTGCATCACGGACCCAAAGGAAAGCTAGGTCCTCAAGAGAGTGATGTGCTCAGAGAGTAAACTAGAAAAAATTTTGTCCCTCCACAGCAGATTATGCAGACGTGTGTCTATCTTGGCAATAGCTTTTCTGATAATTCCTAAAGAAAAGTCAGGAAGCATATAAATTTCAGGAAATAGATATTACTTGTGTAAGCTCAAGCAAAAATTTAGTTTCAAGCAGTTATGGATTGAAAATCATGAACACTTGGCAGAAGCAAACAGAATTTTTTTTCTAAAAAAAAAAAAAGCACTAGTAACCAAAAAAAAATCTTCAAACAGTTTTCATAGCTAGAGTTACAAGTATGAATTTACAAATAAATAGGCAAATAAATAACAAGGAAACAAACCACTTTGAAAGTCAGCAGAAACAGTGGATCAATCCCATAGAATGTATAGGTAGTAGAATGTTCAATACAAAACATAAAATAAGTGGGTTTAACCATTTTAAAGATGTGAAAGATGATATGTAAGAAGAAGCAAATGTTTCATTATGAAAATTGACCAGCGGTGTTTGAAAAAAAAAGAAAAATTTGAAAAGTATAACAATTAAAACACAAGCTCAGTGGATATGTTAAACATCAGATTAAGCACTGATGAAGAAAGAATCTATAAACCAGAAGATAGATCTGAATTACCCAGGATAGATGTTAAAGACAAAAAGATAAAATATGAAAGAAGATTGAGACCTAGTGGACAGAATAACAAGTTTAAAGATAGGTCCATTGGAGTTCCAGAAGGAGACAGTGGAGACCAAGGAGTATTCAAGAAGAAATTGTCAAGAATATCAAGATGAGGTGAGAGACATTAATTCTTAAATTTCCAAAGTTCCAAAATATTAAACAGGACAAATAAAAATAAATCCATCCTAGACAAATAAGAGTGAAACTACAGAACACCAAAAACTAAAAAAAAAAAAAAAAAAAAAAAAAAAAAATCCCCCATCAGATTTTAATGGATGTGATGAAAAAGACAGGTGACTTAAGAATAACAAAAATGAACTGAAAAAATATATTTTTAAGAGCAAAAAGTGAAAGTGACATGACTATAATACTGATGTCAATTTGTTACACAGTCTTTATTTTTTAGAAAAGTTTTAGCTTTATAGAAAAATTGAGCAGATAGGACAGACACTCCCTTTGCCTTCCCCCCATCCACACAGTTTTCCTTATTATTAACATCTTGCATGAGTGGTATATTTTTTCACAGTTAATCAACCAATATTAATAAATTATTATTAACTAAAGTCCATAGTTTACAGTGAGGGTCAGTCTTTGCATTGTACAGTTCTAGCCCAAAGTAGATTCCACATACACATTTAATTAACTGAAAGTCTTTTGGTGTGTTCTTTCAACCAGTGTTGGCATTTCCCGTCACTGAATTCACAGATCCACTTCTTCTCAATGATATTATGACAAACTATGCATTTCTAAAAATGTATGGACATTTTCTTAAAAAAAACCACAGAGTGTCATTAACACTCCTAACAAAGTAATAAATATGTTTGGACACTAAAAAAAATTACTCAAAAAGATGATTAGCTGTAATGACAGAATAGAAGAGGAACAGATTTATGTTGAATAATACTTGTTACCTATGTGTCCATGCTTTCCTGTCAATTTTCTATTTCAGAAGAAGCAAACTGTTTCTTTCCCTTTTGGAAATAAAATCTGTATTTCCCAAATGGATATCAGAGTGTGTGTTATAAAGGCAGGGTTGGGGAAGGGAGGATACAGAGAAGATGTCACTGGACATGAGGTTATGCCAATTAGGATGATGAAAGTTTTTTTTAAAAAAATAGTTGGATGTATTATAGATCTTTTAACAATTGAAATTATGTCAACGAGTAATAGGATGCAATTTTCTCTCATAACATATTTTGTGTTTCATCTTTTACTGTTTACATGTTTGAAGGTCATAGACATGGTAAAGAATATTAAATGGAAATTAAAACTTTTTCTGCAGATCATTTAGGTTAATGAAAATGCTGCCTGTATTACTTTTGGAAGCATTGATTGACTGAAATTCGAAGCACTTTTACACTCTGATTTACAGTCCACTCTTTCTACAACCATTATTGATTATGGTTATATACTTTGCTGGTGATAATGTTCATGGATGAAAGATGTTTGATTATCATTCGAATTCTTCTTCTTTCACATTTGTATGCCAATCAAACTGCTTTATTAGTATCAGGGTTTAGGTGAAACAGGCACTTTTTTTGATTACTTTCAAACTTTCATTTAAAAGTTTTTAGGTAGATGCATTTAAAAATTTATACTCATAATTAAAATTTGATAAATATGTTTACAATACTTTCAATTTATTTTTACATGTATGTGAATCATTTTCACCGTATTACCCCAAAATCGGAGCAAACTTTTTAAAAAGGCGTTTTTTTCTAAGTTACCACCATCAATTTAGGCAACAGTCTCAAACTCTTCACAAACTGTCTTTGGATGATAAATTAATTCTTATTTTCATCCATGTTCAAGCTCTCAGTGCATGTTTCAAATACATTTTAAAAGTAACTCAAATTGTTTTCTAATATGCTCTGGACTCTTAAGATTGTCCTTTAATTTTGTGAGCCAGTGTCTTTCAGTATGGTTTCCTTCCTAATTAGAAAACCAATCATCATGTAAAGTATCAGCTTTCCTCTTGTCAATAAAATCTTCAATTAAAGTGATTGCTTTGTGGCTGCTGCAGTTTACTCACTACTTCTACCAACATGTCCATGGCCCTAGAGGAGAGCAGAGACTTAAGTTTGCCACATGTCCTCAATCCCAAAGTACTGTTCCTTCCATAGAAGTCATTTCATTGTATGATTCTATCATAGCATTACTAATTGATTACTAACTGATTCTTCTACATCCTTTTGCCAACTCTCTCAAAATTAAGAGTCTTGGTTATCATCTAAGTGCCAGGACAAGTGGGAGTTCCCCAAAGTGCCAGTTGAGGCTGCTCATGTGAAAGCATCATGGTTGGTGGACTGCTGCCATTCATTCCCACAGGTCAACACCCAGTGAGCATCAGAACTGTCTAGATGACTCCAGTGTGTATACTTGGTGGTCATCCATGTGTAAATTCACACACTCTAGCAGTTATCATCTGCGTCAACTTTTTTTCTTCCTTTATCTTAGAATAATTCTTTCATGTTTAAAAAAAAATGCTCCTCTTCAGGGGGAAAAAAAAAAAAAGAGTCTTAGACTGGATTTTAGTTAGGTTCAGTTAAGATATACAATACCTTATTTCACAAAATTCAAATGCTAGTCCTAAGAAAGTCCTGAAAAAGTATAATGACACTTGATTTAATTCCAGAACCTCTAAGTATTCAATTAATCATATCCCGTAGAAGGCACAATGTATGCTAAATACAAGAAATTTCATGACGTATTTTTCACTCAGTTGTAAAAATGATCCATCCTGCCCTTAAGATATGTGAAAAAAACAATAGAGAGTCCAGATTTTCTACAAAACACCTCAGTAAGCCAGATATAATGTTCCTCTTAAAATAGCATGGACATTTGAGTACTTAAATAAATTCTTTTTCTTTTTTAACATCTTTATTGGAGTATAATTGCTTTACAATGGTGTGTTAGTTTCTGCTTTATAACAAAGTGAATCAGCTATACATATACATATATCCCCATATCTCCTCCCTCTTGCGGCTCCCTCTTAAATAAATTCTTATTTCTGGTGAGTTGGGCACAAAAAATGTGCTTCAGCCATGTCCTGAGATCCAGTATTAAACAAAACACATTTTGAAAAGGCAACTTGCCACAAAATATAAATAGAGTGCAACAAACCTTTCACTCATGTAAAAACCAATGCAGTCAACTCTTGAGCAAACATGTGGGTGAAAGAGAGGTTTGTTCTATCTGAGGAAATTGGCCTAATGCCTGAGCTAGCAGAGCAAGTCACCGAGGAATTGAATACAGCCTTTGGCTGACATATCAAGCATTAAGTAAAAAAAAAAGAAACAGCTTAATCAACCTTAGCTGAACCCTGCTCTAGACACTAAAAAATTCCATCTGTTAACTTTGTCCTCCTTGAACACTTTCAGGTTATTTCCTGTAAGAAAACTGCATCCATGGCAGAGGCTCTGTGCCGAAATATGGGCATTGAGAGAGTTGATGTATACACCGAGAGTTCAAATGTATCCTTATCTTCAGGGCTTTCTACCACCTTGTTTGCCTTCCTTCTCTTTACATCCTTTCATTTTGTACATTCCTGGAATTAAATACAGCTTACAGAGGTCATCTTGGGTGTCCTCGCAACACAGTCACTGAGCTCCTTGCATTGTTTCAAATATCCTCGAACCTCCCTCTATCTTATCTACAAGTAGAAAGCATGGATAATTCGAGCCAGTGTGACTACCAAGACATGTAGGCTGAATAGAGCACATTGCCTGAACTATGCATGCTTGAAGTTTAAGTTTGAAAACCCAAACTGGCAATCAAAGCAACATTCTATTTTTGTTGGGTCAGTGTCAGTGGGAATGTCACCAATCAGTGCTCTAAGTCAACAATAATCAGACTCCAAATTCCTAGTATTCAATGTTATGCAGTTAATTTGTCCATAAGTTATCTGTTTGTTTCTTCAACACTACCTGTTCTTGTAGCATGATTTCATTCATGAAAACTTTTACCACTAAGAACTTTGTCTAGTGCTCATGGCTAATTGGGAAGTGGGGTAGAAAGTGCCAAGGAAGTTATAACCACATTTTCATAACACCCTTTAATTAGGGTGGGATTGCTGGAGTTATTAGTTGAGTTCTTAGCCACATACAAGGTAGATGAAGGTCCTCAGGTAATTGTTTCTAATTTATTCTAATTTCAGTATCTTCATGAGGACTTTCCACCTTATGTGTCCCTTCTGGTACCATTTCTTAATTTCTCTTTATGCTCTATGAAATTAGTTTTCTATGGCTATTGTAAAAAATTACTTTTATCTTAGGGGCTTAAATCAGTACACATTTATTCTCTGACTGTACTGGAGGTGAGAAGTGCAAAATCCCTTTCATTGTGTTCACACCGTGGAGTGCCCAGATATTTTGTCAAACATTATTCTGGGTGTTTCTGTGAGAGTGTTTTGGATTAGATTAACGTTTAAATCAGTAGACTGAGTAAAACAGATTGACCACCATAATCTGGGTGGGCCTCATCCATACAGTCGACGGCCTAAATAGAGCCAAGAGGTTGACCCTTTCCTGAGTGAGAGATAATTATCTTCCTGCCTGATGGCCTTTGGATTGGGACATCAGCTTTTCTCCTGCCTTTTCATTTGAACTGAACATCAGCTCTTCCTGGATCTTAAGCCTGCTGGCCTTTGGACTGAAACTCCAGCATTGGCTCTCCTGGTTTTCAGGCCTTCAGACTCAGACTGGAACTAGACCATCAGCTCTCCTGAGTCCCCAGCTTGTCAACTCACCTTGCCAGTCTTGGGACTTGTCAGTTTCTGTAATTGCATGAGCTCTTTCCTTATAATAAATCATATATATTTATGTATCTATATGCATATCTATCTATATTTTTATCTCTATTATCTCCATGTCTACCACTATCTATATCTATGCATCGTGTTGGTGCTTTTTCGCTGGAGAAGACTGACCAATACACTGGGTTTAGGGAAGAATCCATTTCCTTGCCTTTTCCAGCTTCTAAAACTTCATTACTTGCATTTCTTGGCTCATAGCCCCTTCCTCCATCTTCCTCTGCTTCAAGATGCAGCAGCATCTTGCTTCAGTTGTAACATTGCCTTCTTCTATAGTCAAAACTCCTTCTGCCTTCCTCTTAGAAATTTAGGCCCTGCTAGTTAATCCAGGAGTATCTCCCTATTTCAAAATCCTTAATTAATCACATCCTTTATAAGGTAACATTCACAGATTCCATGGATTAGGACTTGAATATTGTTGGGAGCCATTACTCAGCCTAACACATTCTACAATGATACTTTTTTTTTTAAAGATTATACTGATTACAGGTGATAGAAATCCAGTTGAAGTTTACTTAATCAAAAAAGGGAAACTGATTATAAGGAGACAGGAAAACCACAAGAAGCCAAAGCCCTGGAAGAATGCTGGGAATAACTATATTCAGAGAAGTGAACATACCTGAATCTTTAATTTTTTCCCCTTGTTCCTTTGTACACATCCACATCTTTAAAAAAAAAATTCTCCTCCCTCCCCCTCCCCTTCCCCATAACATTATTCCTTAAATATCTATAAAGTAAGCATTACTATCTTTTTAAATAGGTGAGGATATTAAAATTCAGAAATGTTACATCTGTAGCTTGTAAAAGTTGGCTATTACAGATCTTCTAGTTTTTTTTTTTTTTAATTTATTTATTCATGGCTGTATTGGGTCTTCGTTTCTGTGCGAGGGCTTTCTCTAGTTGCGGCAAGCGGGGGCCACGCTTCATCGCGGTGCGCGGGCCTCTCACTATCGCGGCCTCTCTTGTTGCAGAGCACAGGCTCCAGACGCGCAGGCTCAGCAGTTGTGGCGCACGGGCCTAGTTGCTCCGCAGCATGTGGGATCTTCCCAGACCAGGGCTCGAACCCGTGTGCCCTGCATTGGCAGGCAGATTCTCAACCACTGCGCCACCAGGGAAGCCCCAGATCTTCTAGTTTTAAGATTATTATTACTTTGGTCAAATAAGCTGAATTAGCGTTGAAATAACACTAGACTAAGAGTTAGTAGGCCTGGGCTTATATTTTGTCTCTGCTATTTACTAGATATGATCATGGAAAAGTTATTTAAACCCCCTCTAGTTTAGTTTACTCTCCTCTAAAATGGGAATAAAAGCTGCTTACATCTGGGATCTAGTTTTGAAGTTTAAATTAGATAGTTTAGGTAAGTCCCTATATAGTTGGTTTCAAAAAAGGAAAAGTAAATAAATGGCAGAAAATCTTTCTCTGATTATTTGACAGAGCTTCTCTTATTTGAACTGTCCTATTTTGTAAAGAATTATAGGAGTTTGCTGTGCGTTTAGGCTAGTATTCACTAAGAATTGAAGACAGATTAAAAGTTTCAGTTTAGTGTCAGTGATTTTTATATTATATTTTAATACTGCTACTTATTGGCAGAAGAGAGCCTTTTCCAGGAACAGTTTTCCTGGTGGGTGAGGTGGGCAGGAAACATCTCAAAGGGCCTCACACACTGGATAGAAATCCAGAACAAACTGTTTGGTTAGATGGGCAAATACTTATACTGTCTCTTTTTTTTTTTTTCTTTCTTTTTTAACATCTTTATTGGAGTATAATTGTTTTACAATGTTGTGTTAGGTTCTGCTGTATAACAAAGTGAATCAGTTATATGTATACATATATCCCCATATCCCCTCCCTCTTGAATCTCCCTCCCACCCTCCCTATCCCACCCCTCTAGGTGGTCAAAAGCACAAAGCACCAAGCTGACCTGCTATGCAGCTGTTTCACACTAGCTATCTATTTTACATTTGGCAGTGTATATATGTCAATGCTACTCTTTCACTTCGTCCCAGCTTACCCTTCCCCCTCCCCGTATCCTCAAGTCCATTCTCTACGTCTGCGTCTTTATTCCTGTCCTGCCCCTACGTTCTTCAGAACCTTTTTTTTTTTTTTTTTAGATTCCATATATATGTGTTCGCATACGGTATTTGTTTTTCTCTTTCTGACTTACTTCACTCTGTATGACAGACTCTAGGTCCATCCACCTCACTACAAATAACTCAGTTTTGTTTCCTTTTATGGCTGAGTAATATTCCATTGTATATATGTGCCACATCTTCTTTATCCATTCATCTGTCGATGGACACTTAGGTTGCTTCCACATCCTGGCTATTGTAAATAGTGCCGCAATGAACATTGTGGTACATGTCTCTTTTTGAATTATGGTTTTCTCAGGGTATATGCCCAGTAGTGGGATTGCTGGGTCATATGGTAGTTCTATTTTTAGTTTTTTTAAGGAACCTCCATACTGTTCTCCATAGTGGCTGTATCAGTTTACATTCCCACCAACAGTGCAAGAGGGTTCCCTTTTCTCCACACCCTCTCCAGCGTTTATTGTCTGTAGACTTTTTGATGATGGCCATTCTGAGTGATGTGAGGTGACACCTCACTGTGGTTTTGATTTACATTTCTCTAATGATTAGTGATGTTGAGCATCCTTTCATGTGTTTGTTGGCAACCTGTATATCTTTGGAGAAAAGTCTATTTAGGTTTTCTGCCTATTTTTGGATTGGGTTGTTTGTTTTTTTGATATTGAGCAGCATGAGCTGCTTGTGTATTTTGGAGATTAATCCTTTGTCCGCTGATTGGTTTGAAAATATCTTCTCCCATTCTGAGTGTTGTCTTTTCGTCTTGTTTATGGTTTCCTTTGCTATGCAAAAGCTTTTAAGTTTCATTAGGTCCCATTTTTTTATTTTTGTTTTTATTTCCATTTTTCTAGGAGGTGGGTCAAAAAGGGTCTTGCTGTGATTTATGTCATAGAGTGTTCTGCCTATATTTTCCAGTAAGACTTTTATAGTATCTGGCCTTACATTTAGGTCTTTAATCCATTTTCAGTTTATTTTTGTGTATGGTGTTAGGAAGTGTTCTAATTTCATTCTTTTATATGTAGTGGTCCAGTTTTCCCAGCACCACTTATTGAAGAGGCTGTCTTTTCTCCATTGTATATTCTTGCCTCCTTTTTCAAAGATAACATGACCATATGTGTGTGGGTTTATCTCTGGGCTGTCTATCTTGTTCCATTGATCTATATTTCTGTTTTTGTGCCAGTACCATACTGTCTTGATTACTGTAGCTTTGTAGTATAGTCTGAAGACAGGGAGCCTGATTCCTCCAGCTCCATTTTTCTTTCTCAAGATGGCTTTGCCTATTCAGGTTCTTTTCTGTTACCGTACAAATTGTAAAATTTTTTGCTCTAGTTCTGTGAAAATTGCCATTGGTAGCTTGATAGGGATTGCATTGAATCTGTAGATTGCTTTTGGTAGTATAGGCATTTTCACAATGTTGATTTTTCCAATCTGAAAACATGGTATATCTCTCCATCTGTTTGTATCATCTTTAATTTCATCAATCTCTTATAGTTTTCTGCATACGGGTCTTTTGTTTCCTTAGGTAGGTTTATTCCTAGGTATTTTATTCTTTTTGTTGCAATGGTAAATGGGAGTGTTTTCTTAGTTTCTGTTTCAGATTTTTCATCATTAGTGTATAGGAATGCAAGAGCTTTCTGTGCATTAATTTTGTATCCTGCTACTTTACCAAATTCATTGATTAGCTCTAGTAGTTTTCTGATAGCGTCTTTAGGATTGTCTATGTATAGTATCATATCATCTGCAAACAGTGACAATTTTACTTCTTCTTTTCCGATTTGGATTCCTTTCATTTCTTTTTGTTCTCTGATTGCTGTGGCTAACACTTCCAAAACTGTGTTGAATAATAGCAGTGAGAGTGGGCAACCTTGTCTTGTTCCTGATCTTATAGGAAATGGTTTCTGTTTTTCACCACTGAGAATGATGTTGGCTCTGGGTTTGCCATATATGGCCTTTATTATGTTGATGTAGGTTCCCTCTATGCCTGCTTTCTGGAGAGTTTTTATCATAAATGGGTATTGAATTTTGTCGAAAGCTTTTTCTGCATCTATTGAGATTATTATATGATTTTTACCCTTCAGTTTGTTAATATGGTGTATCACATTGATTGATTTGCATATATTGAAGAATCCTTGCATTCCTGCGATAAACCCCACTTGATCATGGTGTATGATCGTTTTAATGTGCTGTTGGATTCTGTTTGCTAGTATTTTGTTGAGGATTTTTCCATCTGTGTTCATCAGTGATATTGGTCTGTAGTTGTCTTTTTTTGTGACATCTTTGTCTGGTTTTGGTATCAGGGTGATGGTGGCCTCATAGAATGAGTTTGGGAGTGTTCCTCCCTCTGCTATATTTTGGAAGAGTTTGAGAAGGATAGTTGTTAGCTCTTCTTTAAATGTTTGATAGAATTCGCCTGTGAAGCCATCTGGTCCTGGACTTTTGTTTGTTGGAAGAACTTTAATCACAGTTTCAATTTCAGTGCTTGTGATTGGTCTGTTTATATTTTCTGTTTCTTCCTGGTGCAGTCTCGGAAGGTTGTTCTTTTCTAAGATTTTGTCCATTTCTTCCAGATTGTCCATTTTATTGGTATATAGTTGCTTGTAGTAATCTTTCATGATCCTTTGTATTTCTGCAGTGTCAGTTGTTACTTCTCCTTTTTCATTTCTAATTCTGTAGATTTGACTCTTATCCCTTTTTTTCTTGATGAGTCTGGCTGATGGTTTATCAATTTTGTTTATCTTCTCAAAGAACCAGATTTTAGTTTTATTGATCTTTGCTATTGTTTTCTTCATTTCTTTTACATTTATTTCTGATCTGATCTTTGTGATGTCTTTCCCTCTGCTAACTTTGGGGTTTTTTTTTTTTTTTTTTCTCTCTCTCTCTAATTGCTTTAGGTGTAATTTTAGGTTTTTTATTTGAGATTTTTCTTGTTTCTTGAGGTACGATTGTATTGCTATAAACTTCCCTCTTAGAACTGCTTTCGCTGTATCTCATAGGTTTGGGGTCATCGTATTTTCGTTGTCATTTGTTTCTATGTATTTTTTGATTTCCTCTCTGATTTCTTCAGTGATCTCTTGGTTATTTAGTAGTGCATTGTTTAGCCTCCATGTGTTTGTATTTTTTACAGATTTTTTCCTGTAATTGATATCTAGTCTCATAGCATTGTGGTCACAAAAGATACTTGATATGATTTCAATTTTCTTAAATTTACCAAGGCTTGATTTGTGACCCAAGATATGATCTATCCTGGAGAATGTTCCATGAGCACTTGAGAAGAAAGTGTATTCTGTTGTTTTTGGATGGAATGTCCTATAAATGTGAATTAAGTCCATCTTGTTCAATGTATCATTTAAAGCTTGTGTTTCCTTATTTATTTTCATTTTGGATGATCTGTCCATTGGTGAAAGTGGGGTGTTAAAGTCCCACACTATGATTGTGTTACTGTTGATTTCCCCTTTTATGGCTGTTAGCATTTGCCTTATGTATTGAGGTGCTTCTATGTTGGGTGTATAAATATTTACCGTTGTTATAGCTTCTTCTTGGATTGATCCCTTGATCATTATGTAGTGTCCTCCTTTGTCTCTTGTAATAGTCTTTATTTTAAAGTGTATTTTGTCTGATATTAGAATTGCTACTGCAGCTTTTTTTGATTTCCATTTGCATAGAATATCTTTTTCCACCCCCCTTCACTTTCAGTCTGTATGTGTCCCTAGGTCTGAAGTGGGTCTCTTGTAGACAGCATATATATGGGTCTTGTTTTTGTATCCATTCAGCCAGTCTATGTCTTTTGGTTGGAGCATTTAATCCATTTACAGTTAAGGTAATTATCGGTATGTATGTTCCTATTACCATTTTCTTAATTGTTTTGGGTTTGTTACTGCAGGTCTTTTCCTTCTCTTGTGTTTCCTGCCTAGAGAAGTTCCTTTAGCATTTGTTGCAAAGCTGGTCTAGCGGTGCTGAATTCTCTTAGCTTTTGCTTGTTTGTAAAGGTTTTAATTTCTCCATCGAATCTGAATGAGATCCTTGCTGGGTAGAGTAGTCTTGGTTGTAGGTTTTTCCCTTTCGTTACTTAAATGTGTCCTGCCACTCCCTTCTGGCTTGCAGAGTTTCTGCTGAAACATCAGCTGTTAACTTTATGGGGTTTCCCTTGTATGTTATTTGTTGCTTTTCCCTTGCTGTTTTTAATATTTTTTCTTTGAATTTAATTTTTGATAGTTTGATTAATATGTGTCTTGGCTTGTTTCTCCTTGGATTTATCCTGTATGGGACTCTGCACTTCCTGAACTTGATTGACTATTTCCTTTCCCATGTTAGGGAAGTTTTCAACTATAATCTCTTTAAATATTTTCTCAGTCCCTTTCTTTTTCTCTTCTTCTTCTGGGACCCCTATAAATGTTGGTACCTTTAATGTTGTCCCAGAGGTCTCTGAGGCTGTCCTCAGTTCTTTTCATTCTTTTTTCTTTATTCTGCTCTGCGGCAGTTTTTTCCACTATTTTATCTTCCAGGTCGCTTATCTCTTCTGCGTCAGTTATTCTGCCATTGATTCCTTCTAGGGCATTTTTAATTTCATTTATTGTGTTGTTCATCATTGTTTGTTTGCTCTTTAGTTCTTCTAGGTCCTTGTTAACCGTTTCTTGTATTTTCTCCATTTAATTTCCGAGATTTTGGATCATCTTTACTATCATTATTCTGAATTCTTTTTCAGGTAGACTGCCTATTTCCTCTTCATTTGTTTGTTCTGGTGGGTTTTTACCTTGCTCCTTCATCTGCTGCATATTTCTCTGTTTTCTCATTTTGTTTAACTACAATGTTTGGGGTCTCCTTTTCAGAGGATGCAGGTTCGTAGTTCCTGTTATTTTTGGTGTGTGCCCCCTATGGGTGATTTGTTTCAGTGGCTTGTGTAGGCTTCCATGGTGGAGGGTACTGGTGCCTGTGTTCTGGTGGGTGGGGCTGGATCTTGTCCTTCTGGTGGGCAGGGCCGTGTCTGGTGGTGTGTTTTGGGGTGTCTGTGAACTTAGTATGACTTTAGGCAGCCTCTCTGCTAATGGGTGGGGTTATGTTCCTGTGTTGGTAGTTGTTTGGCCTGGGGCTTCCAGCAGTGGAGTTTGCTGGCCGTTGGGTGGAGCTGTGTCTTAGTATTGAGACAGAGATCTCTGGGAGAGCTCTAGCCGATTGATATTACGTGGGGCCAGGAAGGTTTCTGGTGGTCCAGTGTCCTGGGCTCAGCCCTCCCATCCCAGAGGTTCATACTCGACACCTGGCCGTAGCTCCAAGACCCTGCCAGCCACACGGCTCAGAAGAAAAGGCAGAAAGATAAAGATAAAGATTTTAAAAAAAGCAAAAAAACTGGACAGACAGAACCCTAGGACAAATGGTAAAAGCAAACCTGTACAGACAAAATCACACAAAGAAGCATACACATACACAGTCACAAAAAGAGAAAAAGGAAAAATTATATATATATATATATGTATATATATGTGTGTGTGTGTATATATATATATATATATATATATATATATATAAAGGAAGAGAGCAAATATATTAAAAAAAAATAAGGAAGAAAGCAGCCAAAACAATAAACAAATCCACCAACGATAATAAGCTCGAAATACTAAACTAAGATAAACATAAAACCAGAAACAAATTAGATGCAGAAAGCAAACCCCAAGTCTACAGTCGCTCCCAAAGTCCACTGCCTCAATTTTGGGAACATTCGTTGTCTATTCAGGTATTCTTCAGATGCAGGGTTTATCAAGTTGGTTGTGGGGATTTAATCTGTTGCTCTTGAGGCTGCAGGGAGAAATTTCCCTTTGTCTTCTTTGTTCGCACAGCTCCTGGGGATCAGTTTGGCTTTGGCCCTGCCTCTGCATGTAGGCCACCCTCAGGAGTCTCTTCCCCACCCAGACAGGAGGGGGTTAAAGCAGCAGCTGTTTAGGGCTGTCTTGCTCACTCAGGCCAGGGGGAGGGAGGGGTACAGTAGTCATAGTTGGAATGCGGAGCGAGCCTGAGGCAGCAGAGGCTGGCTTGATGTTGCAACAGCCGGAGGCGTGCCGTGTCTTCTCCTGGGGAAGTTGTCTCTGGATCACGGGACCCTGGCAGTGGCGGGCTGCACAGGCTCCTGGGGTGGGGGGCGGTTGGTGTGGATAGTGACCTGCGCTTGCACACAGGATTCTTGGTGGCAGTGACCACAGCTTTAGCGGTTCATGACCATCTCTGGGGTCCGAACTGATAGCTGTGGCTCGCACCTGTCTCTGGAGCTCGCTTAGGCAATGCTCTGCCCTCTGTGGGCACACTGGGATGGAATCCCCTGTCCTCTTGCACCCTGGAACAGTGGTCTCTTGCCTCTTTGGCAGCTCCAGACTTTTTCCTGGACTCCCTCCCGGCTAGCTGTGGCACACTAGCCCCCTTCAGGCTGTCCTCACGCAGCCAACCCCAGTCGTCTCCCTGGGATCTGACCTCCGAAGCCCGAACCTCAGCTCCCAGCCCCCACCTGCCTCGGCGGGTGAGCAGACAAGCCTCTCAGGCTGGTGAGTGCTGGGGGGCACCGATCCTCTGTGCGGGAATCTCTCAGCTTTGCCCTCTGCACCCCTGTTGCTGTGCTCTCCTCCATGGCTCTGAAGCTTCCTCCCTGCCCCCGCCAGTGAAGGGGCTTCCTAGTGTGTGGAAACTTTTCCTCCTTCACAGCTCCATCCCGGAGGTGCGAGTCCCATCCCTATTCTTTTGTCTCTATTTTTTCTTTTTTCTTTTGCCCTACCCAGGTACGTGGGGAGTTTCTTGCCTTTTGGGAAGTTTGAGGTCTTCTGCCAGCGTTCAGTAGGTGTTCTGTAGGAGTTGTTCCACATGTAGATGTATTTTTTATATATTTGTGGGGAGGAAGGTGATCTCCATGTCTTACTTCTCTGCCATCTTGAAGGTCTCACGTGAAGAGAGTACATTGTCAGCTACATTATAAAGCACCCAGAAAGGGAAGGAAACATTGATTTGCTTCATCATCCTCCTTAACGTCTTGGAGACAACAGGTACCAGACAAAGAAATGAGGAGACTTAGTACTGAAAATAGAAAAATCAACTTAAATCCTTATTTACAAAACTGCATAACTCTTTCTGGTGAATTTAAGGTTCTTTCTTCATCGCCAAAGAGTTCGGAGGTGAAGTAATAGGTAAGAATCAGATTATTTAGATAGAAACACACTCCACAGACAGAGTGTGGGCCATTTCAGAAGGCAAGAGGCAAGAGTATACTGTCTCTTGAGTGAAATTTTTCAATGAGTTTTTGTTGCCAGGAGGGAAAGGCAGCCTGTCCATGTAATAGAACCATTGGCAGCAATGATCTGAAAGGAAAATGGTAAACAGGGAATAAGAAGATGAGAGCCAGCATCTTAGGCATTATTATAAGAAGATGATGTAGATATATTCTGTTAACAGTTCCAAAACGCATGATTCTTCATTTAATGGAAATTTTTAAATGGCATGGGGATGTTTCTCCACGAAAAACAGATCAGTGTTAGGCACATTGCTTAGTGTTAATGTTTCCCTCAGCTCTCCCTGTAGCATGTGCATATTGGATAGATACACTCAGAAGTTTACGAATAACCTTGGATGTGGGACTAGTTATACTATACCTTAGGTTGGATAAGCTTGGGGAAAACATCTTATAAAATAATAAAGATTAAAATTACTGGAACATATAGAAGTTTATCATCTAGGTTTATCATCTAGGTTTCCCAGAGTAGTACATCTACCAGTAGCTTTTAAATAGCTTTTTAATTTGTTACATGTTTCCTTTGAATTCTCACTAATACATTTGAATAACTTTTTTTTTTCCCTCAAGGGCAACTATAATTGTTGTTTAATTAAGCATGCCAGTTAGGGTTTCTTCTCTGGTGGACTTGAGCCAGTTCATGTCATATGCATTCTTTCTATAGAGAAAAGTAAAGAATAATTCTTGAAGTAAAGTTTAAAATTTTTTCTAATAGACTCACAGACAGAAAAACTTAAGGTTACCAAAGGGGAGGGGAGGAGAGGGATAAATTTGCAATTTGGGATTAACATATACACACTACTATGTATAAAGTAGATAAACAACAGGGACATACTGTATAGCACAGGGAACAACATTCAATATATTGTAATAACCTATAATGGAAAAGAATCTGAAAAGGAATACATATTTATAAATATACATGTATAAATGAATCACTTTGTTGTATGCCTGAAACATTGTAAATCAACTATACTTCAATAAGAAAACTAAAAATTAAAAAATGCAATAGCAAAAAATATTCTTTTATTAGTTAAATCATTAAATGAGAGCAAAGAGGAAAAATCTATTCACAATTATATAAAAAATTAGTAGTAATTGTATACATTTTTAAAAGTTGGAAATTCAAAACTAAATAAGTAAGGTAGTGGATAGATTCTTAAACTCATAATATTGAACAAAAACTTGACATGATTTAGATTTTTTTTAAACATCTGGCAGAAAAAAATATAAACTAAATTAACATTGATAAATCTTAATTGCTACTTGAGATCTTAAAGATAAAATATTTAAACAACTTTCTTCACTTTTCATTCAATTGTTTTGTTATCCTGCAAACAATAAATCTTCATAAGCAAAAATTAATGTGTTAATGCTAGTTAGTATGTGGTGGGTAATCCATCTCCTATAGTACTGATTGATATAACATGTATTTTGACTCATCATGTCAGCTTTTAAGAATTGCTTCTAGAGCTTGCATTTCCAGAGAAGAATGAGTCAATGCATGGCACCTTATTGCTCCTTCTGATTACAGCTAAAACTCCTGGACACAATACATAAGGCAACTCTGAAGTTTGCTCATAAAAGTTCCGAAAGGTCGACTAGCCCTGGGACTTGAGGAATGATCAAGTGACAAGTTTCCTGGGAGTTTTTGGTGCCTCCTATGCATCACAGCCTGGGAACTAGCAAAGCCCACAACCCAGAAACACCAACAACAGGTACAGACAAAAAAACACCAAATGAAACCCATTCTCCCTTGCCAAAGGAACGGGAAAAGGGTAGCCAGGCCTGAAGAGAGGATGCCTTTCAACTAAACCCACCTTCGTCCAGGCTAGCACAAGGAAGAAAGCAGTGCCCCTCCGTCTCCACACACTGGGTGCTGTGGAGACTTTAGGGCAAAGTCTGCTCAGTCCCTTCTCAGATCCCTGCCATTACCCCTCTGTATGCACTTAGTTCAGGGAAACTTGTTCACAGGACCTCTCTCCTTGTCTTTCTAGACTACTATTTATCCCAGTCAATGATATTTTTCTTTCGATAACTACATTTTTCATTTCTCTAATTGTTTATTTATTAAAAGACCTGTTCATTTTTCATAATATCCTGCTTGCTTACATTTCTTCCTTTAGCTCTTTGAAATAGCCAAGGAAATGGATTTCAGGCACTTTACCATTTTTGTTTGTGCGCTTGTTTTCAGCAGTAATTAACCTTATATATTTGTGTTACACATGCCTGGGGTGTGAGGTCATACCAATGGCACTCTGCAGGGTTCTAGATCACTATTAATTTTAGTTTCTATTCCATGGCGGTTATAGTTCAGGCAGATCCCCTTGACATAACCAAAGATTTAGGTGATTCAAGGTTGTTGGGTCTCAGAGGAAACCCTGAGGCCCCTCCTCCTTGGCAGGCTCTGAAGTCCAATATTTGTCTTCTCAGCATCAAGAGGCTGCTGAAATTACACCTAAGCTTTTGAATCACTGTCCTTTTTTTTTCTTTCTTTCTTTTGTTGAGTGTTTCCTTGGTGTATATCTCCATCTCTCTACCTTTTCTGTGTACTTATATTTAAGATGTGCCTCTTGTAAAGGCTTATGGTTGGAATATTTTCTTCAAATCTAATATGGGCATCTTTATTTTAAAATTTACTACATAACATTTTATTCAAATGCAAACTTTATATAATATAATTATGTTATGAAACAAAAGTTAATACCTCTAAACCCATCACACAACTGAAGAGCCAGAACATTATATATTTGAAGGTACTTTTATACCCAGCCCTGACCCCCATCTATTTGCCTCCCCTCAGTTTTTCATTTCTTCGGTAATGGCACTTATAGAACATTCAACTGAACTTCTGCCGCAAGGAGTCCCTTTTTTATAAAGGAAGTCTGAGAAATTTAAATTCTCAGTTAAAAACAGAACATCAATTAGGATAACGCTTCAGATTCCCACATGAAGGCTTTCCATCTATCAAAAATTCCTCAAAATGCTTTTGTACTTCTCCTTACATTGTTAGGATACCATCCAATTAGAAATAAGAAGATTAAATAATCAAATGTTTCTAGATTTCTACATGAAAAGCAGTTATTTATAAGTTCTTTAAATGGTATATTTTAAGCAGTTTGTGAATGTAGCAAATTTTAAAAGACATATATTCCACCTTGATTAAGACACAAGTGATGTTCTCTCAGACTTTTTTTTTCTTAATCTAGCAGTTGCTGTGGCAACCAGCTACACTCAGGTGCACTGAGAACACCACTCCTCGCTGTACCTAGAATCTCTCTTGCTTTCCAGCCTAGGAGTTTCCTGTTGCTTCTTACTGAGATGTCTGTAGAAAGCCACTTAGCCATTCTGAAGTATTCAAAATCAGGCAGTGTGAGGTCATTAGTTGTCCCTGAGTCTGCCCTTGACCAATGGGGGATGGAAGCTAGTGGATAAATACTATCCTCTTTTGACCTTTAGGTGAAGAATTCTGGGGTACATTTTACATGACTCCTCTGGGGTCCCTGGTGGGAATGAGCCCCAGTTGTCCACAACAGCTCAGGTCTGCCATTCTCTGTTGGCCTTCTCACTTCCCCAGCATCACTTTTTCCATCTCCCACTCCTGTTCCTTAGGGTCACTTCCCAACACAAGCACCCTTTACACAAGCCCCTGTCTCTGGTTCTGCTTTGAAGGATGTGATGATGGAACTTAGGCTAAGACACAGCTCCACAGCTCATATGAATAATTTTCACCTTCTCCTAAATATTTTAAATATGAGGACTTTGCTTTGACAAATTTAATAGATAATTTATAGTTAGTAATTCTGGAGAATGGCTAGAATTTTTGTGGTGAAATAAGCTGCTATGGCAGTTGTCTAAATAACAATTAATCTACCTTGTGTGTGTGTGTGTGAACATTGTCTTTATGCAAAATAATCAGTAAAACTAGTATTAAATCAAATTTGTATAAAAGAACATTTTTTTCATTGAACTGATAGTCATTGGAAACTCACTATCTGCTGTGCACTGTGTAAGCACAGAAGCTAAAGATATAAAAGGTATTGCCCTTACCTTCAATACTTTTATAGTTTACTAGGAAAGACAAAAGAATAAACCAGGGACCCTAATACTGTGATAGATCCTATTGTTATGGTAGGGGTGCTATGGGATCACAAAGAAAATGAACACATGAGTATTAGAGAGGGTTTGTGAGAGAAAGGTGTATTTTGGTAGAGTTATGAAAGGCAATGCTAATACTGAGAACAAATAGTTATTCGGTGTGAGCTAGGTATTGGTTGGTACTAATGGTTTACGTGTATTATTTGATTTATTAACAATCTTATATAATGGAATCTGTTAACATTCCCATTTAGCAAATGTAGAAAGTGAGACTTAAAGAAGTCCAAATACTTGACTGAACATGGGTAAGAAGTAGCCAAGTGGAGAAAGAGGAATGGAGTAACAGATTTTTGAAAGGACTATGCAAAGACACAAATGTTCAAGAAAACTTACCACTTAGGAGAACTCATGCAAACTCTTCTTAAGTTCAGAGCCTAGGAGGATACTAGGAGATAAGGGTAGAGGAGAAGCCAGGAGGCAAGTCATAAAGGGTCATGTCTAAGTAGCCTGAAAGCTATTCGAAGGAGATGGAAAGCCTCTGAAAGATAGTAAGCAGAGGACTGACCTGCTCAGATCTGTGTTTTAGAAAAAAAATCACCCTGGAATGAATTATAAATGTACAAGACATGATTCCGTGACACACAGTTTGCTTGTTTGTTTTTCTGCACGCTAGCCTAATTTCTCTCAGCCACAAACCTATACCTCTATACTCTTCTTTGCGATGCTATGGATGGGATGCGGAATATTACACTTCTCCTTTTCCAGCTGATTCCCTGTTAGGTTTCCAGTAACGTAAGGGAAACTGAAGGCAGGCGGAGGTTAAAAGGGGCCTGTTACTTCCTGCCTAGTTCCTTACAGTGCTGTTGTCTCAGCAGTGGCCCCTTGCCCTGGCAGAAGCAGCTGCTTAGTCTGTAGTTTTTGTTATTGCTCTCAGAACCAGGCTCATCCTGATGAAAACTGAAATTAAGGCAGAGGCAGTGAGGCTGCTGCATGTCAATTTTTTATGGAGAAATTAAATAAATACCTTTCCCTTATAGAATATTAAGAAAGTGACTTAAATTTGTAGAAATCTGATAGCCAGTTATGCAAACTGAAGGAAGTTTTTGATGTTTCAGTAATTAAACATGTATGTAAGACATTTAACATGTTCATTCACTCATGGATGTATTCATTCTTTAAAACTATTATGACTTTCAATGTGTTCAAGAACATACATTGTATGGATACAGACATTAATAGACAGAAATAATTTCTTCTTTTGTGCAACTACTCTTTCAGTACGGGGAGAGAGACAGTAAAACCAGTGAGCAGATTTATAAATAAGATACTCTCATATGGGGAGAAATGTTATGAAGATAATGAAAGAGATCAATAGGATGAAATGTTATTGGTTGGGAAAGTGTTTGGCTGCAGGTTACCTAAAAAGACAATAAACCATGAGGATGTTTATAGTTGGAAGGTAATCGGTCCCAGGGATGGGCTGGTAGCTCAGTAATATCATTAAGATTCAGGCCATTGCTAACTTTCAGCTTCCCCATTCTTTTGTGTGTTGGCTCTTGATTCTCATACCTGTCCACTTATGATTACAAGATTCCCATGCCTGCAAGCAACGTCTTCTCATGTCAGGGAGTGAAACAGAAAGTAAAAAGCAGGGGCGAAAATCTAGGTGAGAGTCTTATTTATGGAGGGTAAAACTATCAGGACTAGTTCAAGGAACGATATGTCCATGAGTTTGTGTTTGTGAATGCGTATATGTATTTTGTTATAAAAATTAAAGTGCATATAGAGGTATAATCAAACTTTCTTTTCTCAAATTTACACAAGGTTTTCAGGATTTTTAGTGTTTTTTTTTTTTTTTTAAAACAGAGAGTATTATCTTGATATTATTTTTTTCTAAAAAATGTCTATGTAACAAACCATGCAAGGGTTGTTGAATTGCAGGTGATGAGAGGCATTAATAATCTTCCCAGGATGTGATGCCTGAACTACTAATGGTGACATTCAGTTTTGTACGTGTCCTGAAGAAACTGGCAAAACCCCAAGTCTGACAATTCACTTCCATATGGGAGCTACCCACTGTGGGAGGCATGGCTATCCCAGCAAAATGACCTTCTGGTCTTGATTATCTGGATAACCTTGGGTTTGTAGATTAATAGTTTTTCAGCGTGCTGTCTTTCTGGAAATGGGTATAATTAAACTTGTCACTCAAGGGTACTGTATGATTTAATCACTTAATATTAAGCAAAGCTCTCTGAGATCCTTAAGCAAAGATCCTATGCAGATGCACAATATCATTATGAAGACACAGTTCTAGCTTCTTGCTGAGCTCTGAGAAATTACACTGCAGAGACTCTTTCTAATACCCACAGAAAGCTGCCCTGTAAATGTTAGTATTTGTAAAACATTTCAACGTATACTAAGTACATTTTAAAGGAATATAGTTATGGTGTAAATTAAGACATTAACATAAATGCCATTCAACATTTGTTTCTGACAATGGATAGTATTACAACTTTTTAGGCATGTAATTCATTTAGAAATAGCTTCACATGTACCCTTTATTTAATAGTGATTCATTCAACAATAGTATTTAGAAATTTTGGAACATGTCAAATTCCTACTTCTTGGAGTAAATTTATTTCCATATGCCTCTAAATATATTTTTATTTCTATTTATTCCTCTCTATATGTAGTATTTATTAATACATATCTGTAAAATTCAAAATGCTTTACACATTTAAAAGCAAAGGCTATAGTCTAATTTAATAATGTATGGGAATAGTCTAGCAAATATTTATTTCTTGAAGCACTTGAGAGAAATCTAACCAGAGACAGAAAAACCTTACCCAATGTCAAAGACTTTGTGGGAAAGGAAAGAAAGCAGTGGAGAATGGTAACGATTCCATAACCCTGCCCTAGGTCGCATTGCTCCCTTTTATGCTAATAGCCTTCATAATGATTATTGTAGGCTTTGAAAGCTTAATAAGCAAGAGTACACATATATTTTATGCCTATGGTGAAAAAGTAGCTTTATGTACACACATGATTACAAATGTATCATTTCCAACCTCTATTTCTAGAGAAAAATATAACTTTTTCCCTGGCAATTGGAAGAGCTGTGTTGTGTAGTGTTGTATAGTGAATTACAATAAAAAGTTGAAGTACAAAAATATATCTCTTACTAATGCTTCCATGAACCATGCTGTTTCTCGGTGACTGTTTGACATTTATATATCTACAGTTCATAGATACTCTACAAGGCTAGACACTAGGGAAAAATATACCCAGTAGGTATTGCACATATATTCTCTATTCTGTTTATAAAGAGAAGTGACATATTAATACTACGTCTTGCTGTGGTTATCCAAAAAATGCCTATTTGCATCAGAACTGTTCGGTATAATGGTCACTGTTTTTGTATATCAGCCCTGACACTTTTGGTTGATTTATGTATAATGGAGACTTTGATAAATGGAGTGGGCATTAGTTACTATTATTCATTTAAATTTTGCTAGGCAGACATCTATAATCATTTCATGTGCTGAGCACTTAATTTAGGTATCGTGAAATTCAGCAAACAATATACCTATGCTTAGAGAACTTGCAGTATTATGGAAAGAAATGAGAGGAAGATAGCAGGAATTTCAAAAAGCTGAAAAAGAAAAAAAAAATGCACGGTCCCATCTGTGCTTGTATATTTCTGAAGCAAAAATGCCTCTCCAGGATAAGAAAAAAGGAAAGAGATGATCTAAGTCTCATCACATGACCAAAGTTATATTGACCTCAGAAAGTATTTTAAAGAGAAATTATATTCTTGTCAGTTTGGGGCTGTTGCTTATTCTTCATATAAAACCTTGCAATTTTTGTTTTTCCTATTAGCTTGCATTTGGCACATAGACATATTTTGTTTTTTCCACGCTTTGTTGACTAGCAATTTAAAAATATTTAATTGGTTGCCAACAAATTTCACATAAAAATTTAATTTCCAGCTCTTCTTCTTGGGCAATCCTGAGCCTGTGTTTGCAACAGTTGAGTATCGGATACCACGGGTAGATATTGAGGCAGGTAACTACACCCTAGGATCCCCGCATTATCTCTCTGACCTGATTCACTCCACTCATGCACATTCTCTGCCTGAGCCTTAGAGATGTCTGTGTTTGGGACCTATAGTTTATTGAAAATTGCTAGTTGCTTCCAGATGTTCTCTCTGTTTATCTATCCATGTTAAAGATTATATGTTTCAGTCTTTACTGAGCACTTTTGATACTCTAGCAATAACCACCATTTATTGAACATTGTCTGAATTCAGCAAACCCTGCCTTTGTCTGAAAAGGAAGAGAGAGTAAACATTTTAGGGTTTGTGGGCCATATGGCCTCTGTCACAACTAGTCAGCTCTGCCAAAGCAACCATAGATCGTATATAATGGGTACAGCCTGTTCAAATAGAACTTTATCTATGGACACTGAAGATTGAATTTCACATAATTTTCACATGTCATGAAAAGTTATTCACTTTTTGATTTCCTTCTAACATTTAGAAAAAGATAAAAATTATTCTTAACTTTGAGGCCATAGAAAGCAAGTGGAAGCCTGGGTTTGGCCTGTGGGCCTTAGTTTGCGAATTCCTGATCTATGAGACAGTATTCTAATTTCTATTCCTGGTAATTGTAAGAAATAACAATTGCTGTTTAATTTTACAGTTAGAAAGGTATAGTTATCTAACAGCGGGAATCTACTCAATGTTGAGCCCAGATAATTGAGATGGAGAGAGAGGAAGAGAGGAAGGTGTGATGGAGTGAGAAAGAGAGAAAGAGGGGGGAGGGGCTAGGTCTTTAATAACTCTGGACATTATTGTCTGAACACAGTGGATTCTTCTAAGGATAAACTATGCAATCAATAAAATTGTTAAATATTGGTTAAAAGATGAGTATGAGTTGAAAGTCCTTACCCAAAATGCCTGACTTTCCATTCTTTTCCATCCTTTGCCTTCCAGGCAGTGTTCCAATATGTCTAGTTGTTTCCAGGAGCACAGAAAGAAAGGGCTCTTTTAAGTCAAGCATTTATTTACATTCCCTCTTGGCAACCTCGGCCATATGAGAATGCTTGCTAAAGAGCTAGTGTGGGCACGTTACCTAGTTTGAATTCCCTGGAGGAATGACTCCTTATTATTCTTATTTCAGCCCAGTTGTAATGCGTGTGAGTGTGCATTATTTACACATGAAGGATTAAACCCTTCCACCTTAGTGGCTTTAGTCCTCTGACATAACCTCTGAGAATCCTTCAATACTTAAATCTTTCAGTACAAGTCACTTACAAATCCATTTCACATGATGCTCAGGAAGAGGCATTAAATCAAGCCAGTGTTCTTCGCTGTGGATACAATGAGACAGAATTTTGCCCTTTAAAAAGAGTCCATCAGCAATATTATAACCAAGAAAATGATTATTTTGTATATTTCTTTATCCACTTTATTGCAGGGAAAGGATAATAAATAATGAGCCCAGCTATCTCACTTATTACGCCAGAACCAACACCAAGTAGCTGCTGTTTGGCAGAAAACATAATTCTTTTTGACGTTTGCTTTTTTATCACCAATCAAGCCAGCTGGCCTGGTTTAATTCTTACAGAGAATCAGAAGAAATGAATAGTCCACTTGAGCAGTTCACGCTCAGCTGTGTTGTCTTAACAGCTATGGCGGGTAGGGGTTTCCCTTTTCTTCTCTCTCTAAGCGCAGAACACCTTGGCTTCTCATGAAAGAGGAGAGCCTTCACTAATTGCAAAATTGTCCCGATTAGCCAGGCTGTGAAAGGAGTCAATGATTCTGCCACAGAAGATTGCATTTATCTTCTAAAATTGTTCTTAAATGCTTCATAAGGAATAATCAGATAACATCTGAGAGTAACTCCATCTGTGGATCATTCTTGACTCCGAGTAAATAAAAAACTTGCTTTCAATAAGATACTTGAAACTTATTTTCACTGAAGTGTCTCATTTATATTGAGTTGGGTTTGAATGATAGAAGGTGAGATTCCATGTAAAAAGAATGAACAATTGGATGGAATTTGTAGATCATTTCACAGACATTTATCTCTTTTGTTAGGCGTGCTGTTTGTCCAAGGGTGTATAATCAGACTGCTTTTCCCTTCAGCCGGGGACACTCAGAAAAGGAAAAGATTGCTTTCAACCTACCCCTAAGATTGTTACCTCCCACAGAACCTTATAAACACTGGAAGCAGAAAAATCACTCACTAGCAGCCAAAGGTTACATACAGTATCTTCCCTGACATGTGTGCACAAACCCGAACAACAGCTTGGACGGAAGGATAAGAAACGGTGAACAATTAGTTGCAGCATAAATGATCAACAGTGCAAAGCTGAAGACAAGCTATGGTGAGGAAACACAATGAGGTGGAGTGGGAGAGTTCCAAGAAGGAACTGATAAGAAAAATAAAGATAATGAATACATACAACAAGATGAAGTTGAGTGTGTATGATGGGATCCTGTGTTTATATGTATACTATAAAAATTTATAGTATATATAGTATATAAATATAGTATACTATATATACTCAAGTAAAAATTTAATGAGTAACTGTATAATTATATGATTTTATAAACTATAATTCAAACATATATAGTATAATTTTATTACAAATTATATAATTTTATTTATATTTTATATACTATATACAAATATACTTATGCAGATTTAATTATATAATTATACTATTAAGTATATATTTGACAATGTTATCATTGGAATGAACATATGTTTAATTATACGTATTTATATTTACATTTTAATGTCTTATAGGCATACTACAGATTGAGTTTCTGTGTGCAGTTTATGCTGCAGTTGGTTGTTCTGGAGGAAGAGGAGTGGAGGTATGTCTGTCTGAGTGTAGAGCGGCTGAGCTTTGGGAAACAAGTGGGGATGGGATGTAGTGGGGAGGGCTGCAGGCACTTCCTTCTTCACTTTATATGTTTATATGTTACTTGATTTAACCTCAAATATGGTTATTTTGATTTACTTCATAATAAAAATCACTTAAAAGGTTTAAAAATATGAACAGCAGTAGCTGTGCATGTGCTGTTCTCAACAAAATTCCTAGGAGGAAAGGCAGTCCCACCTAAATCTAACCAGCTCTGGAATAGCAGCTGGAAAAACGAGGAGAGGCATTTGCCCACCTTCACGTAAAACCCAGAGAGATGATGCCCTCTGTGTCTAGCAGACAGCTCCATCCCTAATCCATGGTTTGAGAAATGTGTTAAGTGATTAACTACGTATTTTTTAACCTCTGTAGGCATCTTGAGAATTATCTCCTTTTTCTAACTGTACTTCCAGACCCTCTTGGATATATTGAGTCTTAAAAATAAAATTTACCTTTCTAATGTGTGTGGGAAATTTTCAGGATTTTGGAAAAATATTCAGCTTTCTTTGAGTTAAATAAAATATCTGAGGTGTTTTGTTTTTCTTTTAGTTTTATAGAGCTGGATAATTGTCTTTTCAGTTTTCCTACATTTGAGTATGTAAGGATATAAATCCATTCGAACCTGTTAAATTTGAAATTAAATATTAATGGCTTAAACAAGAGTAATGGCAAACTCTGACAAGAAAACATCCTTTGTGATTGTATATGAGAATGCCCTAACTTAACTATAAATTCTAAGTCATAATCTCCCATCCCTATGGCTATAATTGGCATAGAGAAACATTAAAGGGTCTTTCAGTAATTGTTGTTAAATTACTGAATCATAGGTTTTCTCAGCTTGATAATTAAAAGTATTTCAAATACCAAACTTAGTTTTAAGTATTAAGCCATTCCATGATAACTAGACCTTGCTTAGCTATTTTTAAATTTTTTCCACTTAGTCATTTTAGTTATGACTGTGAGGTGTAATTTATCAAAAGCACAATGAGAGGTTATCAAACGCTCATTTCAGTAAAAGAAAGAGGAACATTACCCTCAAGAGATAAATCTTTCATTAAACTTTACAAAGACCTTAAGCAGTCTCTACCCCATTTATCATTTCTAGTTCTCTTAGAATGCACCAGCTGCCTATGTTTAGAAAGCAGCACAGGGCAGACAGCCAAAATCAGGGTTGATGACTGGTGGAATGGATGAAACTTCTGTTCCATTTTTTACATGTTCATTCACCTTAGAAAATCATTTTAGAATCAGCCATGTTTGGGGCTAAATTTTGGTAACGCACTAAACTATTAAATAAATCATAGATTTTCGGAACTATGGTAAAAGTGACTTTATCACAAAAGAAGTGTGTTCAAAAGAGAAAAAAAATCCACAATTTCTTTTACATGCTCATTAAAAACAAAAACAAAAAAAAATACTTGTTTGATGTCAGCATTCTTGTAACAATTTGGTATTTTTCTTTGCTCTCAATATATGAGTAGAGTCTTTATGTTTACAGTCACTCTAAGTTTTTCTCTTTTCTTTCTTTCTTTTTTTTTTTTCTGGCCACACTGTGTAACTTGAAGAATCTTAGTTCCCCAACTAGGTATTGGGGATTTCACTGCCCTCAGTAGTGAAAGCAAAGGGTCCTAACCACTGGACTGCCAGGGAATTCCCTCTAAGTTATTTTCTTAGGAGCACTTGTTACAATTTGAAATTATCCTGTTTCATATATCTAGTGCTTTTTATAGTCTGTCCTCCCCTGTAGAATGTAAGCTCCTTGAAAGCAGGGACTTTGGCCCATCTAGCTCACTGCTGTATTCTGAGCACCTCTAAGGATGCCTGACACATAAAACACATTCATCATATTTTTCAGTATATGAATTGAATGAATGAATGGAGGAATGAATGAGTGAATCAAAAGTTTTAAATGCAGTACATCAAAAGACTATTAATCTCAAGAGCAGATATAGTCCAAATTTGAAGGTTTTCTTGGTTTTATATGCAAGGGCAATAAAATGAAAAATATATTTTAAGGAGAAATTGGATATTAAAGCACAACTTAAGTAACATTCTTTTTTTTCTTTTAATTTTTTATTTATTTAATTAATTATTTATTTATTATTTTCATTTTTGGCTGTGTTGGGTCTTCGTTTCTGTGTGAGGGCTTTCTCCAGTTGCGGCGAGTGGGGGCCACTCTTCATCGTGGTGCGCGGGCCTCTCACTATCGCGGCCTCTCTTGTTGCGGAGCAGAGGCTCCAGACGCGCAGGCTCAGTAGTTGTGGCTCACGGGCCCAGTTGCTCCGTGGCATGTGGGATCTTCCCAGACCAGGGCTCGAACCCGTGTGCCCTGCATTGGCAGGCAGATTCTCAACCACTGCTCCACCAGGGAAGCCCCAAGTAACATTCTTTATATTATTTTATTCACTGAGATTACTTATTGAAGTTTTAATTTCTATTTTTACTGTCCATTCTAATTCAACAAGTTTGTTTAATATCTACCCAGTATTTAGTAACTACATTAGGTGCTGGAGTCCAAGAGTAAAATAATACAAAATCCTTGTTCTTGCAGAGCTCGTAATTTTATGGGGAAGATGGAAAAATAAATAGAACATCGCAATAAGTGTGATAAAATGCTCTGATAATAGCAAGTAAAGTGTGATATAGGACAACAGAGGAGAAGCATGTGTGAATGGGGATGTCAGGGGCGGTTTCTTGGAAGACGTGACACTTCGATTAATCAGGAAGGACAAATGAGAGTAATTCAGATGAAGAGATCAAAGTAGAAAGACATCTAATCAAAAACATTATTCACAAAATTCAGGCAGTAAATGAGAGGTGAATGTGAATTGGGAATAGCAAGAGGTGAGGAGAGACATGAAATCTGGAGTATGGAGGCCTTTACATGCCTCGGGTAGACCTTTGCACCCTTTACGGAGGATTACAGTGAATCCCTGAAGGATTTTAAACAGACGTGACATCTATTTTTCACTTGCTTATTCATCCAAAAAATAGTTATTAAGCATGTGCTTTACACAAGTCACTGTGATAGGTGCTGGATATATGCTGACAAATAATACATAGTCCTGACACTTGAGAGATGTGTAGAATTGTGAAATTTTAATGCACTACACTGTTAGCTGAATGTGAGTTTAGATGAAACAGAGTTGATACATAAAAAAAGTGTAGTCCAAAGGATATTTGCATTTTAGAAATATCACCCTGACAGCAAAGTGGAGAATGATTTGAAAACCCATGATGATGCTGTTCTAGAGATCTAGGCTTGAACTAAGGGAAGGAGAGTGAGGATGGAGAGAAGAGACCCCCCATTTGAATGTAGGATGACCAACTTCTCAAGTTAGTCCCAGGAAGTTCCAGGGTTTAAGGGAAACTCTCATGTCTCAGGAAACTCTCAGTCAAGATGATCAATCAGTATGGTTGATCACTTTAGTTGAATATTGGCAATGAAGAATGTTTTTCTCTTTAGTATATGCCTTGAAAGGTTGGATAGTGGTGGTATGCCAGCGAATAGAAAATACAGTGTTAGAAAACTTGTGCAAGGGTCAGGGTAGGAGGTAAGGATATGATAAGTTTAGGTAAATATGAATTAGAGGTGCCTATGAGATATTGAAATGGGGATGACCACAAGAGAGTTTAACATGAGTCCTAAGCTCAGATAGGTCATCTGATTGAATAGCTTTTTAGAAATCATCAACAAGAAGATGGTGGTAGAAGCCATAGGAAAAGATGAGATCAAGTAAAGTGAATATGTAGAGAAGTGGGCTTGGGCAGGAACCTGAGAAATAACAACAAACAGATCTATCTTTCCTTTCATGATGTAACTACAAGTTGGGAGACTATATATTTAAGATATATAGTTTCCCTGTATGTTGTAGTTTTGTTTTATCAGGATTTGCATTGTTTTCCCTAATTTCCATAATTAATACTCTGATATTCGGTGTTGGGTTTGTTTTTAAAAACGAAGTAAGTGTTATAATAAATCATAGCCTCCTTAATGATTGGTGTCTGTAAAATACATACCAAATCTAAACCTTCCATTTAGATTGTTTATGATTACAATAGGCTTCTCTTCAAAATCTCTATTAAAACTCAAAGTTAAAATTTAAAAGGACTGCCCATGACTAGGTTATGACTAGATTTTGATTATAAACCTGGGTAAAGATGCCAATATCTTGAATTACCAATTACTGCACCCTAATTCACTATCCACCTACCCAAAACAGCCTAAGGATTAATCCAGTTTAAAAAGAATTATCATGCTTTGGGAATCATAAGTCAGTAAAATGTCTCCCCTCAATTTGGGAAAAATCATAGGATTTCAAATTTTTCTTTTAAAAAGTAAATTAAACCAACGACAATTGAAAAAAGGCTATTTGCCACTGTCTCCATAATTTTCTGAAACAATGCACAGGATAACCCCCTATTTTCCAACATTTCTTCTTTCAAGTCTTTTCCATTCCCCACCCTCTTAGATGTTTTCTAAATAAAGTGAAGTCTACAGAAGGTATGTGGCCTTTATACAGTACTCATGTTTCTGCAAATAAACAGAGTGAGTCCTGAAATTTGCAGGTTTTTCACATCATCTAACTTTTAATAATTATAAATGCAGTGAAAGTTTGTATATAAATCTAATTTAAAACGACTTTAAGTCAATGATCTTCCTCTCCGAACCCTACTCCTGGTCTTCCCCCCAAGGTAACCAATATTAGCTGTTTTACCTCCTAATCATAAATATATATATTTTTAATATAAGTATATTTATATAAATATATATGACTTTTTAAATATATCCAAATTCCTCCTGTTCAATATATATATAATATATATTATATATAATTATATATCCTGTTCTTTTTTATAGCTGCATAACATTTCACCAGTATTTATTCGATTATTTTCCTATTGATTGGCATTTAGATTGGTTCAAGATTTTGGGGGACACACAAAAACTCTCTAATAAACATCCTTATATACACAGATCTTTATAGTCTATTACTTTTATTTTTGAAAGAAAGATTCTAGGTTTGAGAGTCTTTATATTTTAACTTTAATATATTTTCCCAGATTACTTTCCAATAAGATTGTGTCAATGAATGCTCTCTTAAGCAATGTATAAATAAAATGACCATTTCTCTTGAGAAGGAGTTGAATCTTTAAAAAAGCCACACAAACATTTTCTTAGCATTTGGAAACTCATAGCGAGGCTGATTACTACCTACTATCACCACTACTATTATTTACTAATATTCAATACAACCAATACTCCTAAAATTATTATTACTAATACTATATTCATATGAAAGCAGGGGCTATCATTTACCATACAGAAAATACCATTTTTATAATCCCTTTACAAGTAGCATTTTGTTTATTCTTCACAGTCATTAGATGAGCTGGACATTAATATCTCTATTAAGCGGGTGAAGGGTTTGAGCCTCAGAATGGTTGAAAAATACACATAAGATCATACAGTCAGTAACCCCTACCTCTGTGATTTGAATCAATTTCTTTGCCTCACTGAATCCAAAGACAGTATTCTGAACTCTTTGCAACAGTGGATACCAGGTTTCCTCCTCCGTCCCAAACACACACACCTAGAGCAAAATGACCTGAGGCACCAAAAGTGCCTTCTGGTCTCTACTAAAAATCATTTACTAAGTGGATAAGAAAGTCCAATTCACTTGTTGTATTTTAAATATTATTCTCAGATTCATTGTCTCTTTTCTTTATACCACCGTCATCTGATGCTCTAAATTTAGGGCTCCATGAATAATTTGTCCCATGTAAAGATAAGAAACAAACATATTTCCTCTTCTGCAGATGAAATATACCTTCTCATATGTAACCATGTGATATTTACAAGTTGTTGCATCTCAGGAATTGATACCAGTCCCTGGTTGTTGAATAGTCTGAGGTAACATATCTAGCATAGAAGCTTGCATTTAACAAAACCTAAATAAATGCGTTACATGGCGGACCAGTGAAGAAGTATTTGATGGAGAACCAAATTCTTTGATTCAATCTATGAACCTCCTTAGTTGATCCAGGGTATGCGGAGGCATGTTGGAACCAAATAATTGAGAATGTTGGGTTAGGTTGGGTCAGACGAAATAGTCAAAGAAGTGAACTAAGTTATAAAATCTTCAAGGTGAAGTAGCGTAGAAACAGAGGTCAAAACATAATGTATTCCTAAATCTGACAAATAAGAAATGTTGTCTGAAGAATGTAACCAAAAACACAGGGGAGGAAGACAGATAACTCCCTAGACAGAGCCCCAAAATTACAGAGTTGTTTCTAGATTTGAACCAACTGTGGCTCATTGCCAAGTACTATCATGGTGATGGCCTGGAAGTGTATTTGGGTGTTCCAACCCAGGGAAGTTTATTGTGATCTTACTGTAACCTCATATTGGAGGCAAGAATGGTAGGATATGGGCAGAGGCTTATAACTGTTGGCCTGATTCATTTCTATACTTGGAATAACTAGATACTCCAAGATCTAAATAGAAGGTCGTTTTCTAAAGTCCTTAATCAGTTCCTTAAAGGGTTTTAGAAGTCTTTAAATGTGTCATTTGATCAAGGCCATGAAAATATCTTTATGCAAAATGAATCAGTGTAACACAACCTGCTCTAGCTATTGTTCAACATAAAAGTCTCTAAGAAATTAGATTTTTAAAAATTTCTACTTTTCTTGAATCCCCATTATTACTTAATTTTGTGCTTCTATTTTGAAACATCTTATTCTACCACATTGTATTTCATGTGCAAAATATGCCACACATCTTTATTATTCAAAATAAGATTGTGTTTAACTCTCAGGTACCATTGACCCTTTTCAACAGAACACTCAATGTGGGTAATTTTCCATAGTTTTACACCCTTCCCATACACACCTGCTTTAGAATTCTGTGTACCACAGAGGCAAATTTTAGGAGCAGATTGAAGATCCTGGCCTCTGCAGAATTCCTCGCTCCTCTGTGTGCTCGGGATCAGAAAATCTAAACATTTGGTCAATCCATTTTACCTCTCAGTTATCACCTATATTCTTCTTGGATAATCTTGCTTGAATGTGCTAGTTAAAGATCTGTCTGAGATCAGACGAGATTGGGCGCGTTCAGGGTGGTATTGGGATTGACATATATACACTAATATGTATAAAAATAGATAACTAATAAGAACCTGCTGTATAAAAAAGTAAATAAAAGAAGATTAAAAATATAATCTGTCATTGACATGTGATGTTGCAAAAGACTGAGTGCAAAGCAGATGTGAGAGTACAGCTGAGTTCCATGTAGCAAGATATTAATGAGATTTACAAAGATGTAAACAAAGTCACTCTATGCTTTGAAAAATATAGTTATTTTTACTAAAAGTATTTGTTAACATGTAGTTTATTACTATTATTTTAAATGAATTAATAAACAAACAAACAAAATGATCTGTCATTGGGAGGATGATTACTCAGAGCAGCCTAACCCTACATAACTAAGAAAGAAACAAAAGTCAACTTTCTCCCAGGGCCCAAGGATTCCCACATTCACAAAGGTAGTGAGTGGAAACTGGTTACCTTTCCTACGAGTAAAGGAAATAAAAAAGTCCACTTATTTTTTTTTTTTCTGTTGCTAATTCTGTTCCAGTAAAGAAGCAACAACAGAATTACTTCTGCTTTAAACTGTTATCATGACTTCCTGCCGTACAACCATGTTGTTTAATCTTTTCTTCTTTAGGACTATAACTATTTAAGAGCAATGACTATCAATTCCAACATAGCAAACACTCATTGTTTGTGCAGTGATTCCCCTTTTGCCTAAATCATTTAGTCAGATAACATGCATGGATCATATCACTGTTTCCCATAATTCCATTCATAGCCTCACAGTACTTCTTAAGAGCCCCTCAGGCTACTATAATCATTCAACTGGAGTGGACCAGTAGATAGAACATGTTTTCCACACCTGGCTCATTTGGTGTCTTCTAAAGCAGCCAAACACATTGCTTTCAACATTATAGACACCCAGCCCTGTTTAATGAATTGCCTTGAAGTGAAACAAACAAAATAAGCTCAGTCAAATTGCAGAAACTTTACCGTTTCAAAGGAAGTGGATATTCAGTGTTCACATATAACTATTTTTTCAGCTATTTTTTTCCAGTAAGAAGCTTATGCAGCTTGAATATAAATTCAACACTTGCAACCACACACTTAAATTTTGTTGAAAATATCCCATATACCACCTGAACCAAGGAAAGAGAGCAAAGTCAGCTTTGTAAAGGATGTTACCTAGGGCAGAGTCAAAGGTCTAGAAGAATGAGAAAAGAATATGTTACACTGACTGTGCAGTACTTAATTTAATGTTCTATTCAGAACTTGGAAGAGACCAGACTTAACACAAATTGAAACTTGAGCTTAAAGAAGCATGGCAGAGCAGCAACTTCATTTCCTTTCTTCAAGAAAAAGAAAGCTCAGTTATCTTTCTTCACGGCTGTCCGTGCTGACTTCAGTAGCATAGCCCATCATTTTATGTGTGTGTACTGGAAAATTTTGAATAAAGATATAATACTCCCTTAGAAAATAAAATATTGTTTCAGTACTGCAAACCCATTATAGAAGTGTCTGAAGTTTAAGTATTTTTATAGGTTTATTCTGTAGCATTGACATTTATAATGTTTTATGTATCACTCTTCTACCTTGCTGTCTTTAAATAGTATTTATGTATTTTTATGTTTACATTTTATTTTTTAATTTTCCTTTTATGTATATTTATTGTTTTTTTATTAGTAGCCTCCATTTATTTAGCATTTTATTTTGCCAGGCAATATATTAAACATTTCACATGGATTTAAAAAATTTATTAATTCATTTAGTATATCAACAGATGTTCATGAGTGGCAACACTTTCAGACTCTTGGATACAGTGGCAACTAAGACAGGGTAAGGGACGTACTCTTACGGAGTTAATATTCTAGTATGGTAAAAAAAAAAAAAAAAAACGTAATAGTATAATATCTGATGGAGATAAGGGCTGTGACAGAAATAAAGGAAATGAGTAGGAGCTTTAAAGGGTAGGTGGATGAGATAGGACATGAAGATGGCCAAGGTGGCCAGGAAAAGCCTCTCTGGGAGGGAGATATTTGATCTGGAATCTGAAGGTTATGTGACAGCATGTGATGAGCAGGGAGAAGGAAAGCATTTAAACAAAGTGAACAGCAGCAGGAGGTGAGCATAGAGGTTGTGCGCAAAAGAAATCAGACCAACATGATGAAGCATAGTAGAGAGGTACGGTGTGGAATGCGATGAAGTTACAGAGTAGAGGCAACACAGGTCATGGTTAAATGTTTTGATTTCAATTATTTTGCAGTGAGGAGCCATGTGAAAGGAAGTTGCCTGATTTGTATTCATTTGAAAAGTATCCTTTGAGGGAAAAAGGGTAGAAGTAGGGAGATCAAACAGAAAGCAACTACTGTAGTCAAGACATAAAATGATGATTTGAACTAGGGTTACGGTCATAGGAATGGAGGCAGTGAAAAATGGTTGAATTTTTTGGTTTATTTTAAAGATAGAGCTAATAGTATTTGAGAGTGTTACAGGTAAAAGTATATCAAAGAGCCAATAGGATTTGAATATGAGAAGTTGAGAAAAATCAAAGATGACAACAAAGATTTTGGTTTAAGCATTTGGAGGAACAGAGGTTGCCTTTTACTGAAATGGGAAAGACAGAAAAGAAGATGCAGGTTTGAGGGGAAAATCGAGTGTGTTTTTAGACATATAAAGTTTGCTATGTCAATTATGCTCTTGTGTATATAAATCTGGAAATAAAGGGATTGGTCCGGGATAGATGTATACATTTAGGAGGATCAGTTTATTAATGTCACCTAAAACCATGGTGCTAGAGGAGATCACCCAGCAAGCAGAGGAATAAAAGAAGTCACAAGACGAAGCCTGAGAGCTCTCCAGATTTTAGATGTTGGGAAAATGAGAATATTCAGCAAAAGAAACAGAAGAATCAGCCAGATGAGAAGACAATTAATCAAGAGAGGATGGGACCCAAATGCAAGTGAAGGAGAAAGTGATTCCTTTCAAATGCTGCTAAGAGGTCGAGTGTCAATAAGATAAAGTAACCATTGGCTCCCCACTTGCAGCGTAAAAGTAATTTCAGTTCAGTGTTAGGTACGTAAACTTACTGGAGAGAGCTCAAAGCAGACAGGAGAAATGGAGTGAAAACTCTAGGAACTGGTAATTGTCGTGATGATTATTGCTGCAAAAGGAAAGCGTTGAAGTGGTGGTGTAGCTGGAGGGAGACATGGAGTCAAGAGATAGTTTTTGTTTTGTTGGCAAGTGATTGCAGCGTGTTTAAATGTTATTGAGGTTAATTTTGTAGAACTGAGGTCAGAAAACGTTTGCTGTCAAGGGCCAGTTATTAAATGTTTTTAGCTTTGCCAGCCAGACATCTGTTGCAACTATTCAACACTGCTATTGTAGTGTGGAAGCAGCTGTAAGTTATAAACCAGTGAGCAAGGCTGTTTTCCCATAAAACTTTCTTTATGGACACTGACCTTTGAAATTCATATAATTTCATGTGTCATGAAATATTATTTGATTTTTTTCAACCATTTAAAAATGTTAGAATCATTTTTAACTTAGACGTCCAGCCAGGTTTGGCCCCATGAGCCATAGTTTGCTGACCTCTACAAGACAAAATTTGAGGCTGCAAGAAGAGAGAGGAAGATTTCGGGAGCCAGATCCTTTGATGGGATGAGAACAATAAACGATAGAACAAGTGGAAGGTTGGCCTTAGATAGGTGTTTCTGTCTTGATAACGGAGAAGGGGAAGGCAGAGTATGTGGATACAGATGCAGGTTAATTGGTAGGTTGGTAGTGGAAGTACATGGACATCTTATTCTGATCTTATATTTTCTTATGGAAAAGTTTAAGCAGCACCTTTAGCTGAGAGAAGCAAGTAGATGGAAGTTATGGAAAATCTGAGCAGAGAATAAAAGTTTCCTAATAGGAGCCATGTAGAATGAGAAAGGAAGTGTACTAGGGAAATGTACTTACTGCTAGGCAAGCACTAAGAGCCCACTCGAGATTTCTGTCAAGAATTTAGTGCAACGCCTGTCAGCTTGGCTGCACATTTTTCTTCAGGAATATTCAGCTGCTTAGACATAGGCCCTGAGTAGTCAAAGGCTTGGATTTAGCCAGACTTGGTACCTTGCCAGGTGAGATGATGGAAGGATAGAGACCACGTGAGTTGAGAGTATTTGCAAGGGAGTGATTACAGTGATTGACCACGTAATTGAGCTGGGTAAGAGCAAAAGTGAGGACATAATGGGGGTGATGGAAAGTGGAAAGGTGGAAAGGCCAATAAATTGGAAGTCACAGTGAGAAGGAAGAATTTCTGGAGGCAGGATACTAGAGAGACTGAAATGGAAAGTGGGGAGGGAGGTTTTAGGACAGTGTTTGAAATACAGATTAAGGCATGGATATGTTTATTGTTAATTGTAAGATCAGAGGTATAATCACAGAAGTAGGTGGCAGAAGTGTGGAGGATAGGATTTTGAAGCAGCTGAGGTCTAAGAAGAGAGACTTTAGAGAGACTAATGCATTGGAAATCTCATCGATGAAAATGTTGAGATCACTAGATTATACAAGAGTGAAGGGTGGGACGTGGAGACAGGTATCAATTCTTCAAGGGCTAATTCTTAAAGGATTTGTCACTTGCCCAATTTAACGCATATGATAAGTGACAGAGTCGCGTGGGGAATTCAGATTTCTAAAAATAATGCCCATCTTTTTAAGCATTATAATATGCTGCTTCTAGAAGGTTATGTCTGCATGATGTAATTTACACTAAAAGGCAGGCTATATCTATTTAGGAACAAACACCTGAATATTCCCATTTAGTCTGCCTATGTCTATCTCAGTGCACATACTGCTCACGACCTAAGGGAGTCATCCTCCTTCCTCACCATACCTCTTGCCTTCCATATTTGTTCTAGGCATCAAGTTTTATCTTCTTGGAATCTTGAAACTGCCCTAAAAGTCTCCTCCTGCACCTTCTTTATCAAAATCTGACTCCCCTCCATCTCCTCCTCCTCCTTCTTCCTCTTCATCCTGCTTAATTCCTGTTGCATCAGGAGTCTAAGAATATTTTAGTTGTTTCCAAACATCTCTTATATGTTACTCTTGTCTTTCTAACCATCCTGTAAGTTCTGTGAGGGCAAGAATGAATTTTTTTACTTTCCATGTCCCACTTAAAACTTAATAGGCTCTAATCACATAGAAGTAGAACTTTTGATTGATTAAACTTGTCATCAAGCAATATCACAGAAAAATTTCAATTATCACTGAAATTCACTAAACTATAACTGACACCTAAAAATCTATTAAATCAATAAATAATAAATTTCAGAAATGGCATAAAGCACAGACAATATTAAAAAGGCGTCATAGCAGACATTTGGTATTTGGTAAAAATGAACTTAATTATAATTCTATGAATTCATATTGGATGCACGATTGTACTTGTAAAAAAGTGTTCATCTTGTCGCCTTTTTTTATTATTTAAGAGGAAATCTTAAAGGCCAAAAAACTTGTGAAGTTTAATAATTAAAGTCAAGTAAATGTTCTATCTTGTTATTAAGGTAATTGGAAATTGGAGGCAATTTTGTGAAATGGAACACTAGAGAAGAGTTTTCCGAAGTAGAAAGTGTAAATGAAGACAGAATGACAAAAGACAAGAGCTATTCCCAAATGGCTTATCTTTCAGTTTTTGAAAGATAGAAATTTGGGTTGGTTCTTACTTATTTCACATTGTCTCTAACAAGTGCTGCAGGGGGTAGTTGAGTCAAGGGTAGTCAGAAAAAACAAAGAAAATTTTGTCTTCAAGTCCAGTACAGACCAGTGCTTGGCTCATGGTCTTTTCTTTACAGAATGTGACAATAATGATGAAGTATCAAATGGACCTTTATTCCTTTCTTTCTGTAGGAAAGGTCTCAAATTGTAGTTATGTGATTAATTGACTCTGTCATAAGTTATATGGAATTATATTTCTTTTTCAGATTTTACTTTTTCCCTCCATTTAATAGTCTGATTTATTTTCATGGCTATAATGTATTCTGGCAAAATCCATTTAATTTTGCATTATCTGTATTGAATGCCTCTAATAAAAGTATTAATCAAAAAAGCATGGGAGAGTATCCTGAAAGTGATAAATGAAGCTTAGGGTTTGTTTTATGAATCAGTCCCATTTTAATAATTTTTCAAATTTATATGGTTTAGATAAGAAACCTGAGACAGTGGAATGTCCTTCAATAAAATCACACTGGCCAAAATTACTGTGACAGAGAGATATATTTCTTTCCATTTGTTGTATATATTTATTCTTATTAGGGTCTGGAGTAAATGAATATAAGAGAAGAAGTTAGCTAATCTAGAAGTTTCTCATAAACAGTAGCTGCTTTATTCAAATAGAGGTAGTCAAATATTAAAGGATCTATTTTTTGTTATGTGGGAGGAATTTTATTTTATATTTTTCATTGGTTTACAACTTATATTTCATATATACCTTATTTACTCTCTTTGCTTCTGTTTAATTTGACCCAGAAAGCCTATGGCAATAGTAATACAAAAACAGCAGCAACTTTGAATAATTACGTAGCAATTAACTTTGTGCCAGGTCCTGTTCCAAGAGCTTTATACCTAACGAGCGCTCTCCAACAAAATGCCTTCCCTAGAGCGTGAAATGCTGTAAATATAGTGGAAGGCAAAGGCAGTGTTCTTCCTTGATGCTTCCTACATCTTTTAATATTGAGGTTCTTACCTGTAACATCATCTGCAACATCCAACCCCGTGGACTGTAGTCACTGCAATGAGGTTTTATTGTCTCTGAATTTTTCTTCTTCCCAGTATAGTACTTTAAGAAATTTTACAGGGACTTCCCTGGTGGTCCATTGTTTAAGACTCCACGCTCCCAGTGCAGGGGGACTGGGTTCGCTCCCTGGTCAGGGAACTAGATCCCGCATGCCGCAGCTAAAGATCCCACATGCCACAACGAAGATCCTGTGTACAGCAACTAAGACCAGGTGCAGCCAAATAAATAAATAAATATTTTTAAAAAAAGAAATTTTACAGATAAAATCATTAGTAGTGACTACAATCCTTTTGGGGGTATGTCAGGTTGAAAATAACTTAGACCAGGAGTATTTTTTTAAATATATGTTCAGCACATTGGTATTTTATTTCAGGGTTCAGAAAGACTTTAGGTAGTTTGTGTAGCTCATTCATCCAATTAGTTCTAGAGCATCTTCTTTTATACCTTTCTGTTTGCAGCTTTATTTCTCACGTCTAGCGTTTTAGGCCAGACCTGAAATAATGGACCTTCAAATAACACTTGTTGAATGAATGAAGACGGTGGTCATTCAGAGCATTTCAGCTTCTCTGGTAATGGACAACTCATTTCTCCAAAGGAATCATTTGCTCTTTTGATTCCTGTAGACTGCTTTTACAGGATACCCAAGAGTAGCCCCCCCCACCAAAAAATCATAAAGCTTAATCAGTAAAGCATTTCCAAATGTCTTATTGGCATCAGTCAAAAAAGAAACTTACATTTCATCTTAATTCCTTTTTAATTTTGATAGTTATTGTTAGGTAGACAAGATCAACAACAGCTTAATAGGGATCAGGAGCTGAGTGTGTCGACATGCACTGGAATGTGTGTTGATCAGAATTGCTGTTTTTTTCTAGAGAAAGTGTAGTGAGTGAATGTTTTTATTCTTTGGTAGGCAATGTAATGTAATTTATATTATTATACATGTATTTTCACAGATTTTCTTGATAATCATGATCCAACTTGGCACAAACATGTTGCTTCTCCAAAAACAAACAAAAAATCATATATCTGCCCACATTTTTTTTTCTCAGTTTTTGACAATCTAAAGCAGTTCTTTGTTTATAAGTCTGAAGTTAAGACATTGAGGTAGATTTTTTTTCTAGGTTTTTTCAGGATTTTACCTTTTACTAGGATAAAGTGGTGACCAATTAATTGCCCAGTTTATAGAAAACACTTTCACAGATTATAAAAATATATGCTTAGTTTCACACACTCGAAGTAATATAATCCTTAAGAAAAATTACTCCCCTTCTACATTCTTTATTTTCCAGAGTCATTCTTTTGTCTTTTGAGGAACTTTTTCTTTTCTTTATATTATTGTTTAATTTTAGAGAAGTTTGGTAAGTAGTTCCTAGTTCAAGAAATATTTGGCGGGGGAAGTAATTTATATAGATTATAGCTATTGCCTTGGAGAAAGAAAATACTAGGCATTTATCTTTGATATACCAAACTATGAGGTTGATTTGATTGATTTAATTGAGCAACAAGTTAATTTGGTGAGATGTTAATTGAATGATTAATTTGGGACAATGTGTGTAGACCTCAAAATCCAATTGCTTTGTGTGAATCCCAGAAGATTTTATTCCCGGTTCAACTCAACATTTACTCATGACCTTTGGACAAATCACTGTCTGTTCAACAAACATCAACTGACATGACAGATGCTTTGCTGGATTGTAGGGAAAGAAAATTGTCAACCACATTTTCTGTCCTGTTCAGGGAATTTAAGTTGAGGTTTGTGTGGAGTGGTCAAGTTTCCCCTATTTTCTTCTTCCCTTAGTCCCAAGGGTCTCAAACTCCCATTACTGTTTCTACCAGGATCATGCAGATAAGCTGAATGACTGAAATAGATCTCATGCCACATCATAGGATGTGGCAGGGACCCTGGCCTCAGAAAAGCAGATGATCCTTCTGAAGTAACAATAGTCCCTCAAATTGAGGGCATCATTGCCTTGCGGAACCATGTGCTTAGTGCTGATACATTGAAGTTTTCATGAAAAACTAGAATTGCAGAACTTTATTTGAAATACCTTGATTTCTTTAAACACTGACAACCAATTCTAAGATTACCAAAACAATTGGTAGACCAAATATTTTCCTTGGTGCAGACCAAGGGAAATATTTCTGGAACTAGTTGTATCTGGGAGCTCCCAATTCATTATTTTCATAGACGCTCTGTTGGACAAGAGTGTTCAGTGGATTTGCTCCATTGTCTTGCTTTGGGGGATTTCCTCTGAACTGGAATAACACGATCAGGATGTTATTCCTAAATAACATCTTCCTAAATCTGTATCTTATTTTCTTGGTTCTGTGTTTAACTCCTAGTGTTTGGTTACAAAGTGTTAGCTTATTCTCCAGTTTAATTTATGAGCCTAGCCTCTCTAAATATGTAAACAACAAATGCTTGGGTGAGTTGTAGAAATTTAAATTGTTTGCTTTTGTGCCAGTACTTGAAATGTTTGAAGTCAATATCTTATTGCTTTCTAATAGTTAATTCCCTGGGTTTTACAACTTCTAATGGTGAGTTTTCAGACTGCACTGGAACTATATATATATATATATATATATATATATATATATATATATATACACACACACACACACACACACACACACATACACCGTTGTTTAAATTCTACTTCATATGGAGCTTAAATTAGACATTTCATTTAATGAGCTACTTAAATAATTTTCAAGATTTTTTCATTGTCAGCTTAATTATCCCTGTTACTTTAAGTGGTGCATGTTCATGTTTTTAGTTGATGAGTTCATTCTAGAACAGTAAGGATGCCTTGACTTTATTTCTGTTGAATGAAGATATATGAGTATTATAAAATCATACAAGATTCAACGAATAGTGGAGTATATAAAGAAATAATTGCAAGAAATAAAGATTCCAAAGAGATTTGTTCAAAAATTATTTTATTTTGGATCATTTGATTTATATAGTACTACTGCCGAGTAGCTGAAAATAAACCATTGTGCACAAAATCTATTTAATATCAGTCTGACAGCACTAGTTCCAAAAAAAGTGGCAGAATTATATTCTTCTGTCATCTTAACAACAGAGACTGATGTTGACCATAATTAAACTAATTGAACAGTAAGTGGGTGCTGTATAATTCAATTAGTTCATAAAATAAGAGAATTCCAGCTGCTTTCTTTTGTTTTCCTCTAGAATATGTTGATCTGGAACTTAATTACAATTCCACATTGATTTTATTGTGTTTTCAGTGTGTTTGAAATTACTTTTCAAAATAAAAAAGTATTTTTAGCAGGCCAGCTGAAAGACCAACATGGAAAAAGGTTGCAGCTCTCTTTTATGGAACAAAATCTGTGCAAGCTGAAATTCTCCTTTTTTAACATGTATGGGCACTCATTTAGTGATTGAGCAAAAGCACTCTGAGTCAGAGAACTTGCATTCAAGTATAATTTACTAGCTCTGTTGTCTTGCGTAAGTAACTTAATCTCTCTCAGCCTCAGATTTAAAATAGGATAATAATAACCTCTTCCCTGGCTAGTTGTTAGGAGCATTAAATGAGATAATGTGAGTACACTGTCAGGTATTAAACCTCGGACATAGTAAATGTGAAGAAAATTTTATCTCTCTCTCCCTCCATCCACCCCTCAACCCTCCCTCCTACATCCATCCATCTATCCATCCATCCATTCATCTCCTCCTCATCCTCACCATTTGTGGATTTGGAGAGGTAGAATAGGCATTTTTATGAAGAAGATGATTCATTACATTGTCTTCTGATAATCTCAATTTGCCTGCATTTCTCATGTATAAAGTTTTTATTCAATATTTTTCAACTAAAAAATACCCACATATCTTAACTCAACAAATACAATTAAATATTTCTAGGGTTGGGGCTGAGTTTTCTTTTCAAGACTATATATTTTTTAAAGCCTAAAGAAAGGCTTTCCATTATAAAGGTCTTATTTCAAGAATATATGCTTTGTGAAATTTGGGATCATTAATTCATTTTAAATAACAAATATTTATTTTTTTTATTTTTATTTTTTTGGCTGCGTGGCATGTGGGATCTTAGTTCCCCGACCAGGGATCGAACCCCCCCGACCCCCCGCAGTGGAAGCGCAGAGTCAACCACTGGACCGCCAGGGAAGTCCCACAAATATTTATTGAGTATACCTGATACCCAAGGTATTACACTTGCTGTAGAGCTGTAAAGGGGAGTCATGATACATCCATTTCCCAGAGAGCTCTTTTAAATGTCTTGAATTCCAAAACTGAGTAGATTAATGGACATATTTAAGAAAACAAATGGGCCAAGTCCTCTACCTCTGGAGTCTGAATTTGACCTCAATTAAAATATGATGTTCCCTTGGGAAATTCTGAGTATACAGCAAAATTGTAGTTAGTAACTTTATACATAAGTTCAATAATTACTGAGAACCTACTAATGTTATATAAATGAGCCAAAGATAGCCTCTGTGTATTGGCCTCTAGGCTATTTATTTCTTTACTTCAGGCTGAGACCCTTTAGCTCAAAAGCCTGTTGATATCAAACTCAAATTTTTACACATCCAATTATTTTTTAAAATAACCCAAACAAATTGATTTTTGAGCCGCTTAGAGATGCCTGCTTTGTATACCTCAGGAAAATTTTGCTCTGCAGATGTCACCCATTGATAAGATAGAGCCTTGAGAGATAAGGCCCCGAGCTGATACCATCCTTTGGTGCTCTCTGACCCAGAGACTCCCAGCCTTGCTGCTGAGAGTTACCACCTGAAAGCACCCTCTTCTCCCACCTCTCCCCCAGGAATTCTCTTACCCTCCCCCCCTTCCAAATGGTAGCCTCTGGAAGGTCTTATGCTGTGAGGTACCTCTGCTCTAATGCAATCCTATTTAAGTGCCACCCAATAGAGCTTGGGTCATATCACCCATATCACTTTTCCTAGTCATATTCTTTCCTTGTTCAAGCCCAAATCAATTGAACTCCCTACAGCTATGTGCTAACTACTGTGCAAGGCACTAAGATAAAAAGGTAATGTGACACAGTCTTTGACTTTGAAAGAATGTATAGTCCGGCTGGGGAAACATATTTATGAATTGTTACTCTCTCTTGCAGAGAGGTATGCAGAGATAAAAATGTGGAGCACAGCTCAGTCTGGGGTATTGTAAGGAAAAGCCTCTTAAAGCAGATAAAATCTGAGCTGTACCTTAAAGACTAACGAAAATTTTACCAGGTAAAATGAGAGAATACAAAATTTTTAGGTAGGAGGAAAACAGAAACAAAAGAATAGCAGTGAGAAACTGCTTGATATATTACCATCATCATTTCCTTCATCATTGTCATTACCATTGATTGAAAGTCTACATCAGCATTCTACAAAAACTGTCCCATTTCTTTCTCATAATAAACAGTGAAAGGCAAAAATTATTATTCCTGTTTTTAATTATGAGGAAATATGCTTAGAAAGTTAATTAACTTGGCCAGGGTCACAGTGAGTAGATCAGTGAGCAGTAGAGAATACACAAGGTCATAGCTGTCTCCACTGAAAATACACGTTCACTGTTCTTAACTATTTTGGGCTCATGGTTCTTAACTATTTTGTCATCGTGGCATTATTTGATCATTTCTATATAAAAATTGTTCACAATGCACATAGATCATATGTCTTACATTGTCAAGGAAGTGGCTGTATCCCTGCTTACAAGTTACTACTTTACCATAAAGTATGATGTAGGAAAAGATGAGAGATTGTATGGGAAGGATACATAAAGACTACAGCATTGCTCACGTACAGCTAAGGAGATTGGTCCCTTCTGTAAGACTTAAAGAAAGACTGATGTGGTAAGGCTATTCTTTGTCTGTGTGTGGCAGGATATGAGATGCCGTTGGGAAGGGAAAGAGAGGAGGTAGAGGACCTGATAGGGATTTGGTACAGGAGGTCCAAATGAAAGTATCAGGGTCTTACTCGTATGAGATGGATTCACACATAAAACGGTGAAACCACTTTAAAGGTGGCTGATTGAATGGGTTGAAAGAGAGTGAAGAAGGGAAGTCTAGTTTATGTCAAGATTTTGAGTTAGGGACACTAAATGGAATCTGAGATTGGGAATACAGAAGGAGGTCGATGGGGTAGGGAGATTGCATGTTTGCTTGTTGGGAATGGACTGGCTCACACAAGAAGAGCATGCAAAGTGAGTTAGACCAAAAAAATGGAAGGTCAGCAGTTACAACTGTTGTGAATCACTCAATGGCTGTGTATTTTTGGCTTCTCCTTTCACATTCAAAAGTATCCCCATTGGACAATAAACTGTATTAACTTGTACAAATCAGTGAAACCTGGAGAAGCCCCGATTTTTAAAAAATATTTATTTATTTATTTATGGTGGTGTTGGGTCTTTAGTGCTGCACGCGCGGGCTTTCTCTAGTTGCGGTGAGAGGGGCTACTCTTTGTTGAGGTGCACGGGCTTCTCATTGCGGTGGCCTCTCTTGTTGCGGAGCACAGGCTCTAGGCGTGTGGGCTTCAGTAGTTGTGACTCGTGGGCTCTAGAGCGCAAGCTCAGTAGTTGTGTCTCACGGGCTTAGTTGCTTCACAGCATGTGGGATCTTCCTGGACCAGGGCTCGAACCCGTGTCCCCTGCATTGGCAGGTGGATTCTTAACAACCGCACCACCATGGAAGTACGAAAAGCCCCACTTTTAACTAATGGGTGTTAAAACTAGTAGGAGGAGATCATGAAGTAGTTGGAGAAAAGCTTTCAGAGAAGTAGGAAGCAAAACTTTACTTAGGTAATTCTTCATAGCCAAGGAAAGCTGGTTCCAGGAAAAGTTTTCTTAAGGTGAATCTACTTAAAGTGGAGGTGAGTATGTCACAGAAATTCTGAAAAATTGTTTATTGGCATGTTACCTTGAAAACTGAAGGTAATATTATGAAAAGGTTTATTTTCTTTTATATTGTGTTTTATCTTATATTGATTCTATTTATATATATTTGTATTTTATTTTATATATGAATGTTTATTTTATAATATTTACAATTTTTCATTTTATATTTTATTTTATAAAATGTTGGTGGGAGTGGCAACTGAAAGCTGATACCTAAAATAAGCAGGATCTGAGTTATATTTATTTTTTCCTAGAACATTTTTGTGAGAAAATTTTCTCGTGGTGTGAAAGAATATTCTTCACTTTTTATTTTCACAGCAAATAATACAGAACATCATATTTTCAAAAATATTCAAGGACTTCTTGAGCTTTCCCAAGGACTTCTCTGAATCTTTTTACATTTAAGTCATTTTCTTTTGAAATGATAATTGTGTCATCATCCCTGACAGCGATTACATAATCATTAACTACTCTACTTGCGTTAAAATGCTATTTATAAATGGCTTGAGGTTTAAAGAAGTCCTCCAATATCACTTTTGTTAACTTCATAAAATCCTGCATTTGTTGCAAGATTTGCAATTTCACCTTAAACTTTCACTGTACTGTATTTAGTTTGGATAGGAGATTCAGCAGAGATACAAGCCAGTGTTAAGTGGTGGGAATATTTTAATGGAGATTAATTTTATATAATCAGTTAGAGAGTAAGCATCTTATTTTATAGCAGTGTTCATTTCACAACCTCATAACTGTGGATATACCCGTATTGAATCCTCAGATAAACACAACCACTTGATTTTTTAAAAATTTGTTTCAGGCAATTGTAAATTTAGATATTGCTGAAAGGACTATAGCTCTTGACTTTATATGATGTTTCTGCTGGAGAGTGTCATTCACTTGCTATGCTCCAAACTTACGTTCTTCCTCCAGAATATAGATCTCTCCTTATTAGTATATTACACTTGTGTTATTCATCACCATCATCACAGTTTTACAACTCAAAGGACACTAGAATTAGTAGTCTGGATTCTACTGATCACATGGGTTATAAACTCTTTTGGAGCTACATATCTTTTGGTAGGAAATATATTATCATCTGGTTCATACATTTTCAGTGTCTAAATAGTCCTGTTAATGTAGAAGTTTATCTGTAGTATTGCTCTTGCAGAGATATCAGTCACATGGAAAGCGGGGCATCCTAATTAGGAAGAGTTAGCTGAGTGGGAGATCCCACTTCAGTCTGCCCCTTGCCAGAGAAACTGAAGACATATGCAGTGTATCTGGAAATACGTTTGTGCTATAGCTTTTGATTTTGTGCCTGAGCATGAGCATGCATTCTAGGACCTAATTGTAAGGGCAGCGATGAGGATTATAATGAAGGGGTGAGTTGGCTGTTCATCTTTTAGAATCAGGATTGAAAACAAGCTTCCTATGGTTTTGAAAGAAGGCTTTGCCTTATGTTTCCCTGTGCTTTTAAATACATGCAGTTGATTTTTCTTCTTCTTCTCCAGTAACAAGCATGTGAGCTTTAAAATGAATGCTGTGGTTGGAAAGTCTACCTCTGTGTCTAATGAATTTTCACTCCAGAGGTGCCTTCATCTCTTCCCTGTTTTTATTCTCCATTCACCCATAGGTGGACTGTTTGAATCTCAGAAATGATTATCATATTCATAACAAATGTGTACACAATGAATTATAAAAAGTTATAGAGAAAGTGGAAGGGAATGTCATCATAGCTGTTAAGGCAAAAAAATTTTCCTTCCATTGAGGTCCATCATATTCCTTTATTCAGTTCCTTATTCCTTGATGGAATAATTATTTATTGAGTGCCAACTGCATGCCAGGCAGAACATTCATCCTGGCCCATAAAGCATGCCTTAAGTGCTTGGCAGACTCCTGAGAGAAAGAGGCATCAATTAAATACTCAAGTACATAAATAAATATTTGCATTTTAAATAAATATATAAATAACAAGTATACTTTATTTTAAAACAAATATGTAAATACATGCAAAGAAGGGGAAATACAGGGAACCGAGGGCAACTGATGGATCTTTGTTGGCAAGATCAAAAATCTTCCCGGAAATAGTGACCTCTGGGCTGAAGTAAAATGTATAATTAATATTTAACCAGGTGAAAGTTGAGGACAGCCAGGATAAGCTCCTTGAGAAGAAGGAGTTGTTTATTCTTTGTATTTTTTGGAGTTTTTTTGCAATGTCTTCAGCTTAGGATCAGTTGAAGTTATGTGAAATCCAGAAGCAGAAAAATAATCTGCAATCTCTAAAATGTTTAAATATTTAAATGCTAAAAGTATTTAAATATTTTCTCAATATTTATTTAATGAGGATGAGGGTAGGTGCAAGTTATGATTTTGTTTTAAATTACTATTCATTCAGGGTGGTGGTCTTCATTTTCAGGAATTTGTATTTTGTCATTTATGAAAAAAGACTCATGGAAAACTGAGTTCAGAAGTGTGCTGTTTCAGATTTATTATGGTGATATTTTAGCTTCAGTTATAGATTGTACCTTGGGTAGCTGCCCCCTGGCCTGCTACTTAATCTAGTTCTGTTTAACGTAATATATACTTGGCAAATGTTTTCTAAATTGGTTTCAGACCTGCAGACATCCCTAGGTGGAAATAGTGTAATAACACTGCTAATAGTGTTTTAGGACGCCTCTTTGTACTTCTCAAAGAAATTCTGGCCTTTCAAATTAAAAGACAAATGCAAATGCTCTTAATCAGAGCTTGGCAAATCACAGCCCATGGGCCAAATGCATCCTGCCACATTTTTTTTTCTGTACGGGCCCATGAGCTAGTAATGGTATTTACAATGTTAAGTGGTTAAAAAAATCAAAGGAGTAATATTTTGCTACATATGAAAATCAAATTAAATTCAGATTTCATTCCATACACGAAGTTTTATTAGAACACAGCCATGGCCATTTGTCACATATTCTTGGCTACTTTTGCAACTATAATGGCAGAAGTGAATAGTTGGGACAGAGCCCCAAAAGACTGAAATTTTTCTTTTTAGCATTATGGAGATGTAGCAGTAAAGAAGACAGGCAATGTCCCTGCCTTAGTGGATTTTACTTTCTGTTGGGAAAGACATATTAACTCATGAATAGATAAGAATAATTCAGATGGTGGTAAGTGCTAGAAAGAAAATATAGCACAGTTATGGCACAGAAAATGCCTAAGGACAGGGATTGTTGCTAGGTTAGTGAGAAGGTCAGAGTAAGACCCACTAAGGAGGATAAGATCCCTGAAGGAGGAAGAGAAGCAGCCATGAAAATAGGAGGGACATTCCAGAGAGAAAGTACAATGAAAGCAAAAGTCCTGAGACGGGCAGGAGCTCGATTTCTGGAGAGAGAAAAGAAGCCCAAAGTATCTGAAGAGTTTAAGATGAAGAGGAGAGTGATGCAAGGTGTAAGAGAAGATGAAAAATGGGGTATAATGTTCCAAGTACACTTGGTAGATTACAATCTACCAAGACTCTCCCCCCAGAGATATTGATTCAGTCAGTCTAATATGTGGGCTCAAGCTCTACATATTTTAAATCTTTCCAGGTGATTCTCTTGTGCTACCAGGTTTTGCAAACCACAAATGTTTGCTCTTATAGACCAGGGATTTGAATCTTAGACTAAGCACAATGAGAAGCCACTGGAGAATTCATAGTAGCAGGTAATATGACCATATTTATATTTTTAAAAGTTCCCTTTGGCTGTTGTGAGGAGAATGGACTGTAGGAGGAGGGGGCAGGAATCTGGAGGAGGCTGCTGTTGGAGTTGTCTGGCCAAGAGCTGAGAGTCACTTGTATTGGGGTAGCATTGATGTTGGTGAGAAGTACACAGAGTCAAGCCACATCACAGAAGTAGAGCCAGAAGGACTCTCTGACGGATTGGAAGTTGGTAGTAAGGGAAAGAGAAGAATCAAAGCAGCTCAGTAGCTGGGAGGGTAGTGGTGCCATTTATGAAGACGGAAAGAGTAAAGAGAGGAGCAGATCTGGATTTGGGAGATGGGAATCCGCAGTTTTATTCTGCGAAGTTAAGTTGTAGATACTTATTGGATGGTATCATTCACTGACTCAACAACAAAACCAAAAAGTATTGAGGACTTACTATAGGTCAGTCACCGTTCTGGGCACTGGGAATTATACCAGTTAAACAAATACAGATAAAACACTCTGCCCTTGTGGGATGTCAGATGGGTGTTGAGGTGCAGAGTCTGAAGCTCAGAGAGGATAGGCCATGCGGATATGAATAGATTTACAAGTCCTCTTGTTAACAGATTGCTTTGCATTTATTTTTTGATGTCAAACTATATGAATGTTTTACAAAATGGTGTGTGCCATTCAAACAAAATGCAACTTGAGTGTGGACTGTTTTCTGGAGAAATGGGCTGTTGCAGATCTCCCGGGGATGCTGTTCCCTTTGTGCCTGCTGGTGGTGGAGCCATATTGAACTTGAACAAAGCCACAGTTAGGAGAGACAAAGCACAAGTAGGTTTTCATCCTCGGTTCTTGTCATGGGAACTGAGGAGAATTTTTATTTTATTTTTTTCGGTTAGAATGAGCACTGAGCTGACAGACAAAAAAGTCCTGCTGCCTCAACACCAGTATGAAAGAGTCAAGTGCAGCAGTAAGTGGACTGAAAGGCGCATAACTAACTTTATATGTTAGTGCGGAGATGTCAACTTCGAGCCAGCCAGAGCAGCGGGGCCTGTAAGAACCCACCAGTGCCTGAGCGTGAATAATAATGTATACAATAATACTCTGCATTTATATAGCACTTTTACACTTGGATCTTCACAATAACCCAGAAAGGTGGGCTGAGCAGGCATTATTATATGCATGTTACAAAAATAGTCCCCAAAAGCAGAAGCAAGTAAGGAGAGGGGTGAATGCATGTAAGTGTAACAACATGAAGCCAATGAGGCTTGAAAATAAGATAGGAAATGAGTGTGTTTAGAGAAGGAGGTTGCTTGCAATAACTATGGTTTGTTTTTAGTTAATCCCTGCTACCTGTTTTATTTATTTTCTAATTAATTATATCAAATATATAATTTTTAAACTCAGGGTGACTTAATAATATGTTTGCTTACAATAGGGGGTCTCAAGTTCAAAGACCCAGCAAGGTTAAGCAGACAACCTGCATGAACGAAGGAATGCAGGTTAGACTGTGCAGTGCACCAGTGATAAAGTGCAATGGTGACTCAGGTCCAGCGAGGTGCCTTGCAGGAATTTGGGTACAGGGTGGAGATGTCAGAATTTTTTGAGAGAAGCTGAAACACAATTCTGGTCTATTATAGGGAATCTCTCAATTTTAGTGTTTGTAACTAATTTTTAAAAATTATTTTAACATCCAAAGACACTCCCCTCCCCCCCCAAAAAAAATCCTTGGAGATAGATTTGGCCTATATGCTGCCATTTCTCAACCACTGGCCTGTGAACTCAGAAATGTCTATGAATCATACACATATGAAAGTCCCTGTAATCTGTTCCCAGAGAGAATCTTTGCCTTGAAGACTTACTTTCACTCTCAGTAGTGACATCTTTAAATTGAAGTTGGGTCTCTGGAAGGATCTTGAGTATTTCCAAGACTATGAATAAAGCTTATCAAAGCTCTTTACAATTACATGACCTATTAACTACAACTCATGGTCTTTAACACTAAAAATTAGGTAAACCAATAGCTATAGGAGACATAGACTGTTTAAATAAATATGTACCCATGTCAGCAGAGTAGCATTGCCATCCACGTGTCAGTAGGTTTTCCTTCAATTCTGCGAAGTTATAAGTTCAAGTAGTCAAATAATGGAAGATAGTGAAAAATGTTATTAATATTTGTTATAAAAAGAGGCATTTGATCTGATTTAACCACTGAGCTAAATTTAATACATAATAAAGGCAGAACGTTTGCAGTGTTCCCTCTATGTGGGAATTCAGCATATGGCAAGAAGTATGGATTTTGAGTTATCAATAATCCAAAAATATATACCTGTAAGTGAAGAATCAGCTATCCAGGTGATTCCTCCTTAGCCAATATATCTAGAAGTGAAATCTTCGCACAGCAACTTTGTTTTACAAATAGGGAAACTGAGGCACAGCAAAGCAGGATGTGAATTTCTCAAATTGAAAGCACTGATGAACTGGATGGCTCAAACAGAATTTTTGTTATTTAGTCTCAGTCTCTAGGCAAACATAAAAATAAGCTCTGGGCCCCAAATCTACACACATACATTCATACACACAGGCACACACGCCTGTACAAGTACCTTGGGTAAATAAATTAAAACATCTTGGAGTAGCTATAGGAAAATCACTCCTCTCTCTTTCCCCCTCATCTTTGTTTTCTTCAATCCTTCAATCCTTCCTTCCTACCTACTTTGCTCTCTCCCTTTTTAGGTACTTTGAATTAGAAGATAAGAGAATAGGGATATCATTATGGTTGCTGGAAGAAAACACATCAGATAAACCTAATGATAGAGGAGGATACAGTCAGACATTGAAATGATTTGAAAGCGCCTAAAACATTTCTTGGATGATTTTCAATTACCAAAAAGTATAATATCCTGAAGGAAAGTGTGCTAATAAAAGTAAGAAAGAAGGAAAGAAAAAAGAAACTCCATCACTGAGAAAGAACTACAGTTTATATTTCAGTATATGTCTTCATGAGTTTTCCCATGAAAATATATATGTTTATAAAAATAGATTCATACAATATGTTATTCTCAACCTCAAGTATTTTCAAACTGTGAGTTATGACCAGTTAGTGGATCAGAAAATTTGTTTAGTGGGTAATGACCAGCATTAAAGTAATTAATTTAAATAGCATATAAAGAAACAGACTAAGTGCAGAATCAAGCTGAATATGGCTTCACTTGTGTGTGAGAGAGAGAGTGTATGTGGGTGTGTGTGTGTGTGTAAATGTATCTGGGATTATAAAGCATAATGATTTTCTAATTGTGAGTTAAAATACTTGAAAACCACTGCTTTTCCACTTATTAATTTAAAATTATGAAATCTCTTCCTTTTTAACAAATATTGTTACACATAATCATTTTAAATTCTACCCAAATGTTTCACTAACCAATCCCATATGTTGGACAATAGATTGGTTCTAATTTTTCATTACTTAAACACAACACTGTCATGAGCTTCTTTGCATAGGCTTCCAGCTATTTCAGGAGAATAATGTAGCACAAAGTATTTCCATAACCTGTGAATGTTGAAAACCTGCCCCAGACAGTGTGGTATCACTTAAGAAAGCATGTTCTCTTAGGTTATTGCTCTCTGCTTTGTGAAAAGGTGGTATACTTTGCCTTGGAGGGGCTTACCCCAGTTTCATTGTTTATTCCCACTCCAATCTCATCCTGTGGGAAGAGTCTTCCATTGACTTTGATCATACTAAAGAGGCAACAGTTCCCAAGACATCATATTTCTGCTTAAGGTGGTTTGGGATCTAAGTCTAACTCTCCTCTGGGCTGATGTTTATTGGTACAGCAATCTTGCAGCAGAGCACCATGGGATTAGGATTCCTCCAGCCCAGACAGCTGAGATCTTGAGATTATTTTGTCCTCATGTCCATCATTAATGCAAGCTGATTCAAGAATGAAGTGGGCTCTTTATATTGCTTGCTATTGTATTTTGTTAGGGTAGATGCTGTATTGGCTTCTTACATGTAGTTCTGCTTTTGTCTCTGTGTTTTGTAGACTCTGGTTTTGAAAAGAAAAACAATTATGATTTGAAAAGCAATAGGTTTACCTGGTATTTTCTCTTCCCTTAGCCACATTTTCAATTCAGTCTTATGGATCACTGCACTTCGTTGATGATCCTTTTTTTCTTCATTTGGCTTGCAGGTTTCTTTGGGCCACATCAGAGAATTAATCTAACTTCCGAGGATTAGTTCGCAAACTGGGTGACCTCCATCTGTTGTGGGGGCAGTGACCACAGCTCATCCTAAGTGCTGACTTTTCTCAATAGAACACCCTATCCATTGGTCACTAACTCTATCTTCTCTTGAACCAGGGTGTGGGATTAAAGGCCATGGAGAGGGTTGTTGTCATTTTATTTCCATGTTTTAAGACTCATCTAGTAAAGGACAGTTTATAAATGTTTGTTGGAAGCGATCTCAGAATTGCTTTATCTAGACACACAGACACACACCACACACACACACACAGAGTCACACACACAAAACATTGTTAAAATTATATACTGTAACAAGTTTCTGTATGCAGTCTGCACATAAGACAAGCTCCCTAAAATTTGACATAATGAATAAGGTAACTGTATCAGAAGATCAAGAAGTTTTCTCTAGAGTTTGCCTGTGAAAGTTGTTCCTTTGAATTAAAATCTCTATTTTCTGTGACTCGATAAGAGTAGGGCTAAAAATTGCCTATCATAATAATTATTTCCAGTTGATAGGCTACCACAGTTTTCTTTCTTTTTTAAAAAAATAAATTTATTTATTTATTTTTGGCTGCGTTGGGTCTTTGTTGCTGTGCGCAGGCTTTCTCTAGTTGCGGTGAGCGGGGGCTACTCTTTGTTGCGGTGCGCGGGCTTCTCATTGCGGTGGCTTCTCTTGTTGCAGAGCACGGGCTCTCGGCGCACAGGCTTTAGAAGTTGTGGCACACGGGCTCAGTAGGTGTGGCTTGCAGGCTCTAGAGCGCAGGCTCAGTAGTTGTGGTGCACGGGCTTAGTTGCTCCATGGCATGTGGGATCTTCCCGGACCAGGTCTCGAACCCGTGTCCCCTGCACTGGTACGCTGATTCTTAACCACTGCGCCACCAGAGAAGCCCCTACCACAGTTTTCTGCAAGCTGCAAAGAACATGACAGCATGTGGTCACTATCTTTAAAGGGCATTCATGTTTTCCATCCTCCCTCAGAAGCATGAAAACTGTCAGATGAACTCTATAGAGCAGAGCAGTGAAACTAACATTCTTGTATGTAAATAAAATAGACTCACAGGCAGAGCAGTTTGGTTGTTGGTGCCACTCTCCTCTGTTAGGGTCATGGCTAGCTATCATGTCAAATGCAGCAAAATTTCACTAGGTTGCATGAGCAGGCAAGGAATTGAAAGCAAATAAATGCTATCTCATTTCAGGAATCAGAAATAATTCAGGGTGGAGAGACCTCTAGTGGGCATTTCTGTTCATATTTGTTAATGGATCAGCAAAAGATAAAAGTTGCTTTAAAAATCACTTCTGTATTTCTGCAACGATACATTCTTTTTTTACATAAAGTACACCTTACCAGGATAGGATACAGGATAGAGCGTAGATGATCACTCTTAAAGAAAAAAAAAAACGAATTGAAATTTTAAATCTGAATGCATATACTCAAAAGCCAACTGCATTTTTCCTTTTAAGTACCACAAAACCAAAATATAAATGTCAGTAAAAAATTGACAAGCAGATATTTTTATCCACCTTATTTTTGCTCTCACTAAAATCCTACTTAAAATTAATTAAAATATAATCCATATATAAAACTCTCATCTGTTATTATCTCTAATCAAAGTTTAACTGAACTGCAACACGGAAAATTTTGCAAAATGGGAAACGACCAATCAATCAAAACTCCCTTCAGTCACGCCCTTGACACAAGGTTTCCCAAGGTAATATTTGGCATATTAAAATTAGTAGCCTGAGTAATTATGAAAAGTCAAATAAATAAGTCATTGCCCTGCCCTTAGGAAGTTGAGAGTGTCTTGGAGAAGAGGCAACAAATCACAAGAAGATGGGGGTGCCCAAGGCAAAGATGTCCTACAAGGAATTTTGAGCTTCCCAAGTTATGCTCGAAAACTAAAAAGAGAAAATGGAGCCTGGCAAATTTTTTAAATCTGTAGAAATATTATTAAATCTGATGTAATCTTATTTCTACCCATTATTAAAATGCACATTTCAAATGATTTCATGATGTAGTATAATTTATGTGGGTTAGTGCTTAATTGTTTAGTACTTACCTCTGGATGGTTAATCTTTTTTTCCCTCCCAACTGCAAGATCTTTGAAAATAAGGATGGCATCTTCTTACCTTCTTACACCTCCCTGCTAATATATTGCTCCCCTGCTTCTTTACCACCCGATTTATGTACTTGCTTCTGTGCAACCCCTCCCCCACTATGACTTCTTGCAAAGGCAGTGTTATAAGGCAGGGGTCCCCCAACACCGGGCCGCGGCCCTGTATCCGTCCGCGCCTGTTGGGAACGGGGCTGAGCAGCGGGCAAGCAAGCGAAGCTTCATCTGCTGCTTCCCCATCGCTGGCATTACCGCCTGAACCATACCCGCCCCACCCCCCGCGCCGTGGACAAATTGTCTTCCATGAAACCGGTCCCTGGTGCCAAAATGGGTGGGGACCGCTCTTATCAGGACTCTAGAGTGCATGGCTAAGGGTCTGGGGTAAACATTCAGCCCTTGCCTCAGACCTGAACATTTATTATTATTGCTGATGTTGATAGCATTTAACTCTCTCCTTTGAATGCTCCCTTTTCAGGCAATTTTGTTTATAAATAGGAGCTAACTTCCAGGAACAATGATTAGAATAGAATTCTTTACTTAGATCAGTGACCTTGAATAAAAAAAAAAATCCATGTTATCACAGAAGGTTAGCATTTTCTTCCGTTAAGAATATTAGTGAAAAAATTATCCCACACTTAGTAATATTAGCAGTATCTATGATGTTATCAACAACAGAAATCGTAGATATTTTCATACCATATTACAATTGTGGCAGATATATCAAATATTATTTAGACACTATGTAATTATAGTTATTATACTTGCCACTAGATCTTGGCCTTAAAAAAGAAGCTTATGAATTATCTCACAAATTTGTATTTCCTATAATATATTGATAATTACTTCGATATGATTTATTCCTTTTCACTCCTGTGGATTGTGTTTTTTGCTTTTGCACATACTTTGAGAAGAGTGGCCAGGGCTCCATCAGAAAATATTTCTTGAGATTCAAAAACCTAATTTGCTTCCTCTTATGTATTTTTCCCCCATTCTCTTTTACCCCCACCCCCAATACGCGACAAAACATTGATATATGAAGGACCCATGCATGATTTAAAGAGCCAAGGAAAGAAGCCACTGAGCAGACTGCTGCTCTGGAGGTGGTCCTAGGTAAGAGGAGAAATGGAGAAATGGCACAGGTGGCTGCTGCTTTGAAGAAGGGCAGGGAAAATCTGAATTCCTGGAGGCAAGCTGAAAGAGAGATAAGGGTGAGTGCCTTGGACTGACTGAGAACCACCTGATGTCCTGCAGACCCCGAGGCTGCCCCGATAGCTGAGTGGTCATATGCTGAATGGTCGTCAGAACCTGTTGAACCTACTTCAAACCAACATCGAAGCAGCAGGTGGTAGAAGAAATTCTGACTTAAAAGGAATCACATGTTTGAGTCCTCACTCAGGTATCATCTAGCTGGGTGGCTTCCTGCAAGGACTTCATCTCTGTCTCTGTTTCCTCTTCTGTGACATGAAGGAGACAAATTTGATCGTTTTCCAAGTTCCCTTCCAACTCTATACGTTTATGATGGATTCTCTGACATGCCTTGAAACTATAAACCATTATAGAGGCTGTTTTACCTGAACTGGCAAAACCTAAGCCATTCCAGAACAATGCTACTAAACACCCTTTTACAAAGGGTGTGGGGTTTTTTTTTTTTCAGTGATTTTTTTTTTTCGTTTTTTTCTTGAGGTATCTTACATACAGGAAAGTGTTGAGATATTAAATGCACCAAATGATGAATTTATACAGAATTACATCCCTGTGTAACCATCTCCCAGATCCAGATATAGATATAGAAAATCTACTATAACCCAGAAGGATTCCTGTGTTCCCTCCCAATTTACAACCCCTTAAGAAATAGCATCTCTCTATCCTCTGTCACCATAGTTTGCTCTTGCCTGTGGTTGTACTTTATATAAGTAAAATCATACAGAATGGATCTTTTGTATCTAGCTTCTTTCAGTCAATATTCAGTTTATGAGAGTCCTTCACATAAATGTATATAGGAGTGGTTTATTGTATTTCATCGCTGTGTGGTATTCTGTCATATGAATATACCACAATCCATGTATCCATTCTACTGTTGATGTATGTCTGCTTTTTTTTTCCTTATTGGGGACTATTATGAACAAAGATGTTATGAACATTCTTGTACGCATTTCTGTGGGGTTCACAGAGTGTACACGTTTAACCACATTTCATTCTGCCAAACTATTTTCCAAAGTTTTACCTATTTATCGTGCCATCAGCCGTGAGTGTTCTGCTTGTTCATATCCTCTCTGACACTAAATATTATCAGTTCTTTTGTTCTTATTCATGCCAGTGGATATACAGCAGAATGTTATTGAATTTACATGTCTCTTATAAACATTGATATTTTACTCCAAAAGAAAACAATATTTGGAAAAAAATAAAAACAGCCACCACTTCCTCAAGATGTATTTGCTTTATGTCTTCTTGTTTTAAATGTATTAACAAATTAAATGTATAATATATAATCACACAGTATTAATTTGATGCTTTAGAGGAGTTCTTACCTGTTAAAATATAAATGACTGGGACTTCCCTGGTGGCGCAGTGGTTAAGAATCCACCTGCCAACGCAGGGGACATGGGCTCCAGCCCTGGTCCGGGAAGATCCCACATGCCGCGGAGCAACTAAGCCTGTGCACCACAACTACTGAGCCTGCGCTCTAGAGCCCGAGAGCCACAACTATTGAAGCCCGCGTGCTCAGAGCCCATGCTCCGCAACAAGAGAAGCTACCGCGTTGAGAAGCCCGCGCACCGCAACGAAGAGTAGCCCCCGCTCGATGCAACTGAAGAAAGCCCGAGCGCAGCAACGAAGACCCAATGCAGCCAAAAATAAATAAATAAAATAAATAAATTTATTAAAAAATATAAATATAAATGACTAAAAACTGTCAGTACTTAGGTTTCATCAGAGAGACTTCCTTGAAATTGCTATCATCCTCCATTTTTATCCACCCTTTGAGTCTACATTACAGGATATCAAAAACTACTTTATGCAATATTGGAAATTATTCTTCAGTTATGACTACACTGTGGCTGAGGAAGAGATCTTCTTTAAAAAGTAAACCTATCTCTGTAAAATAATTCCTTTGCTTGGATGCTCTGGCACTGACTCTCTCCTGTAAATGGTCTACTATATATCAATAGTAGGGATTATTTTTGCTCTTTCTCGTCATGCCCTGAGTATCCACATTTCCTTTCCCCAGGCCATTACTGTCATATCGATGATAGATCATAGACCACCCATTCATTAAAATTTGAAAGTGCTCTTTTGCTCTTGCACCAATCCAGGACACTTCCATTGTTTGCTGTCAAATATTAATAGACTTTTTGGATTTGAGGGACTAGTTCAACTGTCACATAGTTAAAGTGGCTATCCAATATGAGAAATTGGATCTGAGTTGATTATTTTAAAGTACTGTGCAAAAATTTTTGAAAGATACCTTCCTATATGAACATACAACTCTATAGAATTAAAAGAAAATCAACTGTCCTATGCATGACAAAGCCTCATGCTGACAAGGCTACTTATTTTTTAAAGTCTGTTCATAATTGTCCAAATATAAAATGCATATTTATGTATTCTCCCAATCACTACAAACACCTCAGTGAACAAAAGTTTCATGCTAACACCTGTAAAAATTTGATATTACATTAATGCATTAGTGTGTTTCTGAAACCATTATCTCAGTTAGTAATAGCCATACCACTGTTTATCTACAATGACTGCACATTTACAATGGAAATACCTTTAAAATTAACAGTGTCTAATGCTTATAGTAACTGGCTTATCATTTACACTAAGCCAAAATATTCTGTGTGCATACTATTCAAAATTTCACATATATCTGTAAAATATCCACTTTTCTTCATGATAGCAATTGTGTTTACACCAATGTTGTGTTTACACCAAGCTCCCTCCATTTCAATTACTCAAGAATGCATTATACAAATTTTAAATTTATCTATTTAGGATGAAATTGCTAAGGGACTTTAAGGCCACTTCTTGAGACTCTAATTTTCTTACATTTGAAGTTAGAAGCTGGCAACCATACAGTGCTGGCTTGTAAACTGTTAAAAACAAAAATAGAATCGAATTGTTGCCCAGACATAAGAGTTAGAAGTTTTCACATGCCCTCCCACAAAAATACATACATAAATACATACTCATACAGATTTCTAGTTGCTTTTTTTCAGGTTTTTTTGAGAAATGACTACATACATCACTGTCTAAGGTGTACAGCATGATGGTCTGATTTACATATATTGTGAAATGATTATCACAGTAGGTCAGCTAACATCCATCTTCTCATATAGGTACAATAAAGAGAAAAGAAAGAAGAAAAGAATAAAGGAAAAAATTCTCCTTGTGCTTAGAATTCTTAGGATTTTACTGTCTTAAGAACTTTCCTATATATCATACAGCACTGTTAGCTATAGTCATCATGTTGTATATTATGTCCCTTCCACATAGTTATCTTATAACTGGAGGTCTGTACCTTTTTACCACCTTCCTCCAATTCCTCCTCCTCCCCACCTCTGCTTCTGGTAACCACAAGTCTGATTTCCCTTTCTATGAGTTTGTTTGTTTTTGTTTTGTTTTTTTAGATTCCACTTATAGGTGAGATCATACAGTATTTGTCTTTCTCTCTGATTTATTTCACTTAGCATAATGCCTTCAAGGTCCATCCATGTTGTCACAAATGGTCGGATTTCCTTTTTTCCATGACTGAATTACATTCCATTATATACATATATACCACAGCTTCTTTATTTATTTATCCATCAATGGACAGTTAAGTTGTTTCCATGTCTTAGCTATGAACATGGGGGTGAACAACGCTGCTATGAACTTGGGGGGCAGGGGGGTGTAGATATCTTCTCGAATTAGGGTTTTTGTTATTTTTGGAAATATTCCCAGAAGTGGAATCGCTGGATCATATGGTAATTTTTTTTGTTGTTTATTGTTTGTTTGTTTTTAGTTTTTGAAGCTCCTCCATACTGTTTGCTCTAGTGACTGTATCTGTTTAAAGTCTCACAAACAGTGCATAAGGGTTCCCTTTTCTCCCCATCCAAGCCACCATTTGTTTTCTCTTGACTTTTTTGATGATGGCCATTCTAACAGGTATAAGGTGACATCTCATTGTGGTTTTAATTTGCATTTCCTTAATGACCAGTGATGCTGAGCATCTTTTCACGTAGCTGTTGACCTTTTGTATATCTTCGTTGAAGAAATGTTTATTCAGGTCCGTTACTTATTTTTTAATTGGATTATTTGGGGGTTTTTTTTGCTATTGAGTTGTGTAAGTTTTTTTATATGTTTTGATTATTAACCCCTTATTAGATATATAGTTTGCAAATTTTTTTTCCCATTCTGTAGGTTATCTTTTTACTTTGTTGATGGTTTCTTTGTGCAGAAGCTTTTTTTAGTTTGAAGTAACCCCACTTGTTTATTTTTGATATTGTTACTTGGCTTTTAGGTATGATTTCAAAAAAAATCATTACCAAGACTCATGTCAAGTTTGTTCCTTTGTTGTCTTCTAGTATTTCATGGTTTCAGGTCTTATACTTAAGTCTTTAATCCATTTTTAGTTCATTTTTGTGAGTGGTGTAAGATATAGGTCCAGTTTCATTCTTTTACATGTGAATATCCAATTATCCCAGCACCGTTTATTGAAGAGACTGTTCTTTCTCCATTGAGTAGTATTGGCTCCCTTGTCAAATATCAGTTGACTGAATATGCCTGGGTTTATTTCTGGGCTCTCAATTCTGTTCCATTGGTCTATTTTTTTTTTTTTTTTTTGCCAGTACCGTACTGTTTTGAGGACTATAGCTTTATACTATAGCTTGAAATCAGGAAGTGTGATACCTCCTGCTTTGTTCTTCCTTCTCAGGATTTCTTTGGCTATTTGGGGTACTGTGTAAATTTTGGGGTGTTTTTTTTCTACTTCTACATTCAAAAAATGGCATTCAAATTTTTATAGGGATTGCATTGAATCTGTAGATGGGTTTCAGTAGTATTGACATTTTAACACTATTAATTCTTCCAATCTATGAACACAGGATATCTTTCCATCTATTTGTATCTTTAATTTCTCTCATTAATGTCTTGTAATTTTCAGGGTAGAGATTGTTTACCTCCTCAGTTAAATTTATTCCTAAGTATTTTATTGTTTTTGATGCTATTGTAAATGGGATGAATTTCTTTTTTTCTTTTTCAGAAATTTGTTTAGTGTTTAGAAATGTTACTGATCTTTGTATTTTAATTGTGTATCCTGCAACTTTACTGAATCCATTGATTAGTCCAACAGTGTTTTTGTTGTGTCCTTAGGACTTTCTACATCTAAAATCATGTCATCTGCAAACAGAGATATTTTTAATTTTTAATTTTTAATTTTGATAGCTTTTAATTCTTTTTCTTCACTGATTGCTCTAGCTAGGTCTTCCAGTACTGTGTTGAATAGGAGTGGTGAGAGTGGGCACCCTTATCTTATTCCTGCTCTTGGAGGAAAAGATCATCATTGAGTATGATGTTAGCTGTGGGCTTGTCATATATGGCCTTTATTATGTTGAGATATGTTGCTTCTAGGCCTAATTTTTAAAGAGTTTTTATCATGAATGGATGTTGAATTTTGTTGAATGCTTTTTCTGTGTCTATTTAGAGGATCATATGATTTATTTTCTTTTATTCTATTAATGTGATGTTATACATTGATTGATTTGCATATATTGAGCCATCCTTGCATCCCAGGGATAAATGCCACTTGATGGGGGAGAATGATCATTCGTGTGCTACTGAATACTGTTTACTAGTATTTTAATTGAGATTTTTTGCATCTATATTCATCAGAGATGTTGGCCTGTAGTTTTGTTTTCTAGTAGTGTCCTTTTCTGGTTTGGGTATCAGGATAATGTTGGCCTCATAAAATATGTTTGTGAGTATTCCCTCCTCTTTGATTTTTTGGAAGAGTTTGAGAAGAATTGGTGTTAATTCTTTAAATGTTTGGCAAAATTCACCATTGAGGCCATCTGGTCCTGGACTTTTCTTTATTGGGAGATTTTTGATTATTGATTCAATCTCCTTACTAGCAGTTGGTCTACTCAGATTTTCTTTTTCTTCCTGATTCAGTCTTGGTAAATTGTATGTTTCTAAGAATTTTTCCATTTCTTCTAGGTTGTCCAGTTTGTTGGTGTATAGTTGTTCATAGTAACCTCTTATGATCCTTTGAATTTTTGTGTTATTATTTATAATGTCTCCTATTTTATTTTTAATTTTGTTGATTTAGGTCCTTTCTCTTTTTTCCTTGATTAGTCTAGCTAAGGGTTTGTCAATTTTGTTTATCTTTTCAAAGAACCAACTCTTAGTTTGGTTAGTGTTTCCTATTATTTTTCTGTTCCCTATTTCATTTATTTCTGCTCTAAACTGTATCATTTCCTTTCTTCTGCTAAGTTTGGGCTCAATTTCTTCCCTTATATATAACTTCTCTCTTTTCTCCTGATGGTCTTAAAATTCTTTCTTTGTTTTTGATTTTTAACGATTTAATTATAATGTATCTTGGTTAGCCCTGTTGTTGTTTACTAAAATTCCTTAAAAGGACTATTCTGAATTCTTTGTCTGACAGTTCATAGATCTCCATTTCTTCAGGGTCAGTTATTAAAACTTTAAAATTTTCCTCGGGTGATGTCATATTTACCTAATGGTTTGTGACCCTTGATTTTTTTTTACACTGGTATATACACATTTGAGTAATGGAGCTCTTCCTCCAGACTTTACCAATTCGCTTTAGCAGAGACAGTTCTTCACCAGTCAGCTCAGTTTGGGTTTCTGGATGTTCTGCTGGTAATGTCTTTGGGCAGGTAGGGTCTGCTATTATGGTCTATTTTGGGTGAGGCAACTGTTTGAGCTCTGAGCATGGGGATGGGTTATAAAAGTGTGTGCCACTGACTAAAAACAGATGGATATGACTGCTGGCTTGACTCCCTGCACAAGTAAGTTGTAAGATGGGCTCTGCCGTTGCCTGAGTTCTGTGGTCAGGCTTACTAGATGCTCAGGAATGGGTACTATATTCAGTAGTAGGTGGAGCTGTGAATTAGCTTCCCTGCCCTGATAGGGCAGCAGGCCAGGGCCCATTGCCTGTACAGCTCATTGTTTGGTGGCTCAAATCAGGCCTGACTGTGCACCTGGTCAGGTGAGGCCACCAGCTTTGCTCAGCAGATGGGGGGTGTCACTGGCTATGCTCGGTGTTCAAGTGCCACTGTTCATAGGGCTATTGAATGGGCCTTGTAGCTACCCATGTGCTCTGGTTAGGTTCTCTGGTCAGACTGGCTGAAGGCTTTATTTAGAGATGAGTGGGACTACGAATTAGATTCCCTCCCTAGCCACAGCCGGAGAAACCTTTCTAAAACTGGTAAAGCTCTTCGTTTTCTTAATTCAAGCAGAACTGCTCCCCAAGTTCCCTGTCCAGACAGGGCCACTGGCTTTGCTCTGCAAAGTATTGGCTCTGTCTGCCCTTCTCTTGGCTCGAGCCCTGCTGGGCTGCATAGCTTTCAGGTGTTTTGCCAGCCCTTCTGGTCAGATGGGGCCTGAAGACACTCTCCACAGTGGATGGGGCTGTGTCTGAGCCCCCTTGCCTGAGAGGGAGGGAAAGGGGCTGCTCCAGGCTACTTTCAATTTCTCAAGTCGGCTCCCTGGTTAGGAGGGGCAGGGAGCTACCCTCATCCTTGGCTATGAATTAACCCCCCTGCCTCCGTATAGCATGAGAAGCCTCCATGCCTAGTACTGGCTTTCTTTGCTCTGAGGGAGATCAGTTCTGCCTACCTGCCTCTCAGTTCCAGTGGTGCTGGGTGCACTTCTGGTCAGAAGGGGCCAAAAGACATTCTCCACTGTGGGTGGGGCCGTGACTCAGCACCTTGCCTGGGCATGGGCAAACTGGACTTTAGGGCCTGCAAAACTCCTCATTTGAGGATCCAGATCAGGCAGATCTGCACCCTTCTGAGTTTCCTGGTCTGAAAGTGCCCCCAACTTGGTTCTGCAGATGAGCAGAGCTGCTGGTTGGGATTACTACTTGCGTGCTGCAACTATGAACTCAGGCTAAGATCCATGTGCTGGCTGTTGGAAACCCCTCCCCCTCTCTCTCTCACAGTCAGATTCCCAATAGCTGGGTCCTGCAGATTTCCCTGCAATCCTCGTGGTGCAAGATCAGAGTAGGGGCTTCCACAAAGTGACCCATAATGCTGGGGAAGCTGGTTGTCCCCATTGAGTTCTCTTTTTCCACTGGAGACCAGAGGCTCAAGGAAGACCTTCCTGCCTGGTGATGTGCGGATCTGGAGGAGGGGCAGTGTGATCAACGTGTAGTCGCTTCTTTTACCATCTAATGAAGTCTGTTTAGGTCTTTGAGGTACAGGGGGTGCTCCAGTCTCATTCCCTCATTCTAGGATTCTCTCAGTGGTGTCTTGTTCTTGAAGAGATGTCAGTTGTCCTTCTTGTGAGGGGCAGCGAAGTCAGAAATGAACTATATAACCATCTTGGTGCTGTCACTCTGATCTCTAGCTTCTCTTAAAAAAAGCAGGCTATCCTGCAAACTCACCCTTTACCCTGCCAGGCAGCTATCATTTAGAGCTTAGCGGTATTCCCCCACTTGCTGCCCCACCACCGTCTTTTGGAGACAGGGTAATCCAGAACTTTTGGTTTTCTCTCACTTACATTTTCCCTGCCCTAAAGGCATTTACAATTGAGCTAGATAGTGTTTCATTATGTTATATCTTCAGGTCCTTCTAATAGTCTGATGGTCACATTGTTTATTTGATGATAAGATGCCTTGAGATAGACCATCTATTATTAGACACATAATTGACTGAATAGCATTTCTTTTTTGTTAAATGATAGTTCACTCAGTTCTTTTGACGTTTAGATTATAAAACACATCCTGATTTCAAAAAAAGAAAATGAAAAAAATCTTACACTTAATAAAATATATTTATCCATAATATAGAAGTGAGGATGTTTAAGTAGGAAAAAAAGCCTAGAAGCATTGGCTAAGGAAGTCATACAGCTGTAGGTAGGAAGAAATTGCAGATCTTATGACTTCTGACTCTATGCTTTTACCGGAAACTTGCCTATATACTTGGATAGATTTTTTTTCAACTTTATTGAGGTAGAATTGACAACTAAATTGTAAGATATTTAAAGTGTACAGTGTCATGATTTGGTATGCATATATATCGTGAAAGGAGTCCCCCCCCCCCCCGCATTGAGTTAATTACCATATCCATCATGGATAGGTACTTTAAAGCTGAAGTACAAAATCTGTTTTTAGAATTTAGGCTCTATCATTTGTAGAACTTTCATAATTGTCATCAGAGCATATTGAAGTTTATTTTTCAGGTCTCTGATTTATAGCAGCCTCCAAATAGCAGAACATTTCTCATGTATTTAATAACAACTTTATTATGATTGTCAATATTTTAAGGCACTAAGAATGACATAAGAATTAAAAATATGCCAGCTTAAATTACAGGATTCATGAGTAATCTTCCTGTACTGTGAAAATGATTTCCAAAGGAAACCAATGTGGATAACCAATATGAAGACCAATTTGGGGATGTACTCAGGGAGAGAGAATATATCTTGCTCACTATGGTAAAGGGAGGTGGTAATTGGTAGAAGATTAGATAAAGAAGAAGAGCCAACTAAACACAGGGAGCCATGTGAGATACACAAAAGGTGCAAAAATACGGAGCATAAACAGAGGGTATTACCTGGATCTAGGGACATTCTTGATAGGAGGAGTATTAAGAACTAAGTTTGTGCAAGAAGCTTGCGACTGAGTTAAGTTTATTCTCTTTATTACCACAAAGTAACTTTTAAAAAGTCATAGAACATTTTTGGAATGAAAAAAGATGAATATGTTGAGTAATGCAGTCAAACAACAACCATGCATTTAGTGGACGATGTGAAAATCTGGTTTAAAAGACCTTGGTTCCAAAATGAATATAAGATGTAAGATATCACGTTAAAAGACTTCGTGGTAATGAATGCATGTGTATAGGTGTTTGTGAGAGAGTTACAGAGCAAGAGAAGAAGAGAAAGGGAGGAAGAGGAGGAGGAAGGGGAAGGGAGGGGGGAAGGGGGACAGGGGACAGGAGAAGAGAGAAAGAGAGCACTTTCCCAACAATGACTGCACTGAGACAGTGACCACAAAATTCACAAAAAGGGGACATCATTTACAAGTTGCCCACCAGTCTAAAGGTATATTCCATCCTATGGGAGCACCCAGACATCTGCAGATGAGAAGAAAACCAAGGCCTTATTAAGCAAAATTAAGAGCCTGGACTTTGGAGTCAGGCAGATCTGGAATAAATCTCTGCTCTCTTGTTTATCAGCAGTGTGAAACTAAATGATTTTCTTAAACTTAGAGTCATCTTCAAGTTTTCCTATTTTCCAACATCCTGTAAATAAATTCATAATCCTATCCCTTGTCATTCCTCCAAGGCCACCCCCCCCTCCGCAGGCCAAATTACCCCTGCCGCCCTCCACCCCCAGCACTTGCCTGAATTGTTGCAGTACCACCTATCCATCCCCTGGCCTTTTCCGTTGCTTCTTTCCATCAATTCTCCTGCCATCAGCATGATTTTGTAAACACCTAAGTCAAATGATGCATGCGTCTGCTCGAAGTCTGCTAGTGGCATCCCATTTTATTCAGTGTAAAACGTAAAATCCTCTCACTGACCTAAGAAACCTACGTGATGTACACATATGAGCCCCACTCCCTTGATATTCCTCTGATCTTGCTCTCTGCTATGCTGCCCCATGCTGACTCTACTTATTCTAGTCACACTATAGTTCTTGCTATCCCTTGAACACCTCGATTATGTGCCTTCCTCAGGGCCTTTGCACTTGCTGCTTTGTCTACTTCAATTATTCTTCCTCTGGTTATCTACATGGCTGGTATTTTCAGGTCATGACTCAAAGATCTCTCTCACAGTGATTTGCATGATCAACCTGTATAAAATTTCAATTCCTGCCATATTCTTCCTTTTCTTGCTTTATTTTTGGCTAATGCATATATATTTTAGTTGTTACTGTCTGTTCTGCCCCCACTGGAATAGGAGCACCATGAATGCATATCTTTGCTCATTGAGTATTACAGAGCCTAGAATAGTTCCTGGTACACAGTAGCATTTAAAATATTTATTGATGAGTAAATGAATAAAGGAATGAACCACTCTCAACCATGGAATATGTCAGGGTAAACCACAAACGGTTAATGTAAAAAAGAAAAACATGTTCGTTAAGTGTTTAGCATAGTACCCAGATATATTAGGTAAAGTGAAATAGATCATTAAGATTAATTTAACCTTTTTAAACACTTTCTTATGTGTAGCTCCTAGAAAATTCAAAATTACATATGTGGTTTGTGTTATATTTCTATTGGACAGCACTGGCTTGGAACCTGTGAGATTCAACGTGAATTCTCTGATGGCGGAGATCCTGGTACATCATGTAATAGCAACCAGCTCATATGGAAAGTCATAAAAAGCAGAACTTGATAAAAGAAGAAGAGGAAGAGATGGAGGTATGTCAGTCAGTTTGGAGGGGTAAGCAGACGGCACATCAAAGCAAGGTAATATAAGGATGTTTGCTAAAGAGATTATTTACAAAACTGTGGGCAGAAGGTAGAGATATCATAAGGGGATTTTCAGTATACAGATCTTCCTTGACTTACAATAGGGTCATGGCCTGATAGACCCAATGTAAGTCAAAAATACTATAAGTCAAAAATGCATTTAATACAACTAACCTAAGGAACATCAGAGCTTAGCCTCACCTACCTAAAATGTGCTCATTACACTTACGTTAGTCTACAGTTGGGGAAAATCATCTAACACCAAAGCCTATTTTATAATAAAGTATTGAATATCTCATGGAATTTATTGGATATTGTACTGAAAGTGAAAACCAGAATGGTTGTCTGGGTACTGAATGATTGTAAGTGTATTAGATGTTTACCCTCGTGATCCCTGGCTGACTGGGAGCTGTGCTTACTGCCACTTTCCAGCATCAAAAGAGAGTATGGTACTGCATATTCCTAACTCGGGAAAAGATCAAAATTCAAAGTACGGTTTCTGCTGAATGTGTAAGGCTTTCCCACCATTGTAAAGTTACAAATCATAAGTCACACTGTTGTGAGTGGGGGACCATCTGCACTTAAGTCTGAAGGATTGAAGGGAAGGAGCTAGAACTAGAACCTGGAAGGAAAAGGGAGCCATGTAGGGAGGGTCAGTTGTTAAGAGCGGTTACCTCCAGTTAAGGCTCACCACTAAACCAAGGGAGACCCTACAGAGAGGAAGGGCGCCTGGGGAATAAATACCCTGACTCATTCTCTTCCCTCCCTTGGGGGCTCCCCATTGCCTGAACTGAGAGGAAGCCAGAGGAAAAGGAGTCCTTTGTCATTATCTGCCATATCTGTACAGGACAGCCTCATAGGACAGAGGTGTGGAAGGGTAGGGGATCTTGAGGAGCAAATAGGAATTATCTGGCAAAGAGTCACTCATTTTCATACAATCATGAATCTCCTAAGACCGCCTGTAATTTCCTTATATTTGATGTTAGCCCCTCATGCATGCAAGCACTGAACAGGAACATCGAAATACGTGCTTCTAACTTCCAAATGAGCGTATAACACTGGAATGTGAGTAGCCAATAATAATAAAATTACGATTCCATGCCAAATACAGTTCATATCGTCTTTCTCAGTCTTGGACTAATTCCTTTACACATAATAACTGTAAGGAGAACTGTGTTTGTTCCACTGATAACTACAAATGAAAATGTTCTACTCCATTGAGTTTCTACAAGGCTACCTTACTGTTCATCAACAGACGTACAAGTGTTATGCCAATATTAATTCTCTGAAGACTCATATTTAGGTGCTTCTGTCCCTTCTCTAAAGCTCCAGCTGAGAAACTGCTGGATCACCAGAAGCAGTAAGTGGCCTGCACAAAAGACATATTGCAAACCGCTGTCAGGGCGGTGATTAGAATTTCAAGTTCCTGATTTAAGCTTAGGAAGATTGGCTGCACAGGCCTCCAGAGAGAAACTGCAGCTGACGAGCAACCTTGGCTGAATGCAGCAGGGTCTGGTGTAACCTCAAGTCCCTGAAAGATTTCCCTGGGGAATCCAGGACCCTCAGGGAGCAGGCCTGTGACTGGGCTGATTGCAGCAGACCTGGTCCAAAGCACCCACAGCAAAGAGCAGCTTTCCCGGAAGACGGTTTAGTGGTTTGCTTCATTGTACTTCCCTTGCTTCCATTTCTGTGATAAAGTCACACACTGATCTGCAGCTAAACACATTGCTGTTTAGGGGAGATCACGAATTAATGAAATGTGCCTCAGCATTTATTGCTACTTGGAAAATGTGTTGTACCGGCGAACAGAAACACCACAGTGATTACAGTTAATAGAACCAGGGCTCCCCTATGTTTCCCTCAAACTGTCCTTGTTCGCATCGCTATAGAAGCACTCAAACAATTTGGAATGTCTGATGCTGGAGAGCTCAAGCCCAGTGATGACTCTGGTAAGAGCTCATTTCCATCATTATCTATCATTATCTCCTCTGAAAATGTATTGGTTTAGCGTTTAGTATCTCTGAACACAAGTCTGGCACTTTCTTTGCATCAATGTCAAAATAATTTTTAAAATAGCAGAATGGCAAAGCATATCAGGTTGCTTTCACCCATCCACAGCAGTTAGTAGATCAAAGGTGCTGATCTGAATTTTCTGAAGAGAAAAGGACAAGCAGATGCTATAGGCTGACAAAGAAAGTGCTTTTCAATATAAGTGAGTAGATTAACTTCTTTTTTGTTATGTAATAACGCCCTAGGAGTTGATCACTCTTTTGAAAGAGTAAGGGAAAATTATTTAAGGCCTCTGCTGAATGGTTATTATAGAATATGTAAAATTGTAAAAAAAAAAAAATTAGATGTAGTCCTGCTCTCAAGAAGTTTACAATCTTGTGAGAAGGACGATTCTTGATTTAGTCATCAGTTATACCACTGAGCACCAGCAATGTGCAAAGCTCCACACTTGTAGCCAGAATTACAGTAGGAAAAGAGACTCTGTTTGCCTTCAAGGTTCTGGCAGTCTAGCCATAGGTGTGTATGCTTTAAACCAAATAGGAACAGTGTCTTAGGGCGTGTTCCCTAGAACCAGACTCAAATGGGAATTTGTATGAAGAAGGTTTATTGGATAGTGTGTTTGGGAACAAATCCTATATGGAAATGAAGAAAGCAGGATTGGGTAAAATGGAACTGAGGCCATAGCCCAGCTCACAGGCTAGAATGGGAATGACCTTCAGAATTGTTTCAAATTGAAGCAAGGGCTGATGTCCCAGAGAGGAGCCTGAACCATGGATGAGGTAGCTCCCCTCATGAGAACAAAGTTCTGAGAAGGACACAGCTGTAAGCCATCAGTAATATTCTCTGCAACTGGTGGCATGAGTAGCTTGGTCAGAAGGCCACATCTGGTGATAGTTTTATATAGTATAGGTCACCCCTTGTTAGCTTAAATCCAATTGCTTTGTACAGTATGTTCATCCTATCTGTGAACAGCTTCTCTGGGATTCTGGTTGGTCTCCTTTCCTGGTGAGACTTACTAGAATGAACTGCAGCTTATCTGACTGCTCCTGGTCTGGAGCTTGCAGCTGAGTTTCTGGTCACCATGCCCTTCTCAGGCCATAGCTGCTGCTCTTGTGCATTTATCAGTCAAATTCATCATGGAGCGCCTAGCGTCTCCCCTTCGAATCACCAAGTGCCAACCTACTCTCTGCTGCCCCTTTATGTAACAGCAGCCCTATCTCCTTCACATGATCGGAGCCTATTAATCTTGCCAGTATATTGATTCCTTTCCTTATCTCTGCACCTCTTGACATGAGGAGCACAAAGTGAACTAATAGCAGCCATGACTGTAAGTTCAATGAGACATGTACTCTGCCCCTTCAGACCACAGAACCTAGAGTTGCTGAAGCAAGAAGCACAAATTCCCAAAGGCCAACTTGGAATGATGTTAAGTGAGATCTGCTGTACTTTTACCCTATGGAAACTGGACCCAGCTAGTTTATCTTTTGGGGATATAGAACCATATCATTTTAGTTGATTTAGGGCATATACTTCATCATGGAAGACGACACCCTGTCTTCACAGGGAATGCTCTCCCAGCTTTTAGCCTAGCTGCACGTTGAAGAACTATTTCATCATTCATAGGGCAGGTGATTTCTGAGTGGTGCAGTGTGGTTAGAACAAAGAGATACGGTAGTCAGGCGCACACTGCTGTGCCTCCTTTGCTATAAAGTGGGTCACTTTAGTCAAATGTGCAATGTATGTGGGATCCTATGTCAGTGAATCTCTCTTTATACTGATGGTACATCTTCCAGCTTTTTTCTTTTTAAGATTGAGTTGATTATTTTTGACTCTTTAAATGTTCATATAATTTAAAAATCAGTGTGTCAATTCACACACACACATTGTTTATAAAATCTAAATAGGATAATATTAAATCTGTAGATCTACTTGAAGAGAATTGACATCTTAACAATACTGAATCATCTATAAACTCAGTATTTCTTCATTTATTTTTGTCTTTAATTTCTCTCAATAATTTCTGTGTAGAGATATATCTTTTGCTTCTGGGTATCTGAGGTATTTATGTTATTTATAGGACATATTTTAATTTGATTATTTTTATGTACTTGCTCTATAGAAATTTGCTTATTTCATATTGACTAAATATTCAACAAACTTGCTAAGTTCATTCATCAAATCTAGTATTTGATTGCAGATTCTTATGGATTTTTTTGTGCACGGTTGTGTCATATGTGAATGATGACATTTTTATGTTGTTCTTTTCTATCCTCATATAGTTTTTCCCCTTGATTTATTCCACTGGCTTGGATCACTAAGACAATGATGAATAAAAGTAGTGAGAATGAGCATC